>NC_135781.1:10480378-10566426 GCF_028453695.1 Augochlora pura | reverse complement strand
TTAAAAAGACTTGTATAATTTCTTCTTGAAACTTTAGCAAACTGCATCAAATAGATTTGCAATTTTTGTGCAGATATACACTACATTTTTGGTCGACACTAAAAAAGTTGAAATTGATGTAAATGATTTTAGTCTTGTTCAGAAGTCAGTAAAATCGGTATTTGACTCTGAAAGAAATGAACGTTGTTATTGAACGAAATATTGAAGAAAATACGACAGATTGTCTTTTACGTAAATTGAAGAATTCGAAAATATATATTTTGTACATTTTTGTCAATTATATACATTTTTGAAAGACGTAGGTTTTGTCTTTAAAGGGTACAAGATTAAATTTACTGAAATTTTTGGCAACTTTATATTAACTTGTATTCGAATGGAAAAATTTATCGAATGATATCCGGTGAAAGTAACTTTACAATTTTAATAATCGTAGAATTTGATTGCGGCAGAAATTGGCCCTTGACAGTACAGTTAGTGTTAACCCCGATGTAAGCTACTCGCACTTCCGCCATTGCACTTCCATAATGCATTTTCAATCCGTATATAACCAAACTACTAATAACGAATATTCCCTTCGATTTTTTATTCGACAGAATATTTATACTAACTGCACGGTATCATCGTATGAAAGATTTATCGAGGAATCATAACGAACACAACGCGCGCACAGTCTTGCATAAGGGCAAGGTGCAGTCGGGCCATTTGCAGCGCGTGCAAGTAGGAAGAGCGCGGCACGCGTTTATTGCGTTTATCAACAGCTCGACAAAGTGCAACTGCTTCCTTTTCGAAAGTGGACGATGTCCGGCTTGTATATGGCTGACAAAGAAAACCGTGATTTCAAGGACTCTTCGGTAGTTTGATCGCAGCTGCACTTTTACGCACCTTTGCCGTCAATTGACTTCGTGTCGCCCTTGACGAGTGCAATCTGCTCTGCAGATTCAATCTCTGCCGCAGTTAATCTGCGATGTCTTGCATGACCCACTGTGAGTACCATATGAGCCTGGGACAGTGCTCAGGTGAAGGGTACTGATGGCAGATGTGCAAGAACTTTTACAATTTACAGATCCAGGTTAATGAGTCCTCTAAAAAAAATTGCTTTATTTATGCATCATCGCGTTTTTAAATATTCTTTGGTGGACATAGCTGTTTAGATAAGGATTTCAATTTCTTCATAAGGTCTATCCTAATATATATATATATGTAAATGTCTGTTATAATTAGTTCATACTTAATTATTACTTAATCTTAAATATTAATAGCATATTATACTATCTAATAATAATTCATATATATACAGATACAAATTATTAGTTATATGGTATATGTACTAACACATATTATTATTATCATTTCCTATACATTCTCCCCTTAGTTGGAAAGATGAGAGACAAAATGTAAGACCGATTTCATTAATCCATCTATGTTAACGCCCATCGCAGAAGTAGAGTAAAAGCTTTTTCCCATACTGGCAGAAGTGATCTGTTCCTATCACCCATCGCGCAAGAAACAATTGCCGACTTCCGTATCGTGAAATGTGTCTGCGTATGTCGACGCACAGCATACTGCAGTGTAGTAGTAACATAATCTCACTGCTACACCGTTTCATAACGCGATGCTACGAATTAGTTCATTGGTCTTCTTATTTACCAATAGAAGAGAGTTTCGGTGGATTATAGACAAGTGGGGACTACGGGCGTGCAGGTTAGGCGGAGCGAGCGGTATATCCCCCTTATCTCGTAAAGACACAGTATGTACTTAGGAATCGGTAGCAGTGTTTTCTTTTTGCAGAAGCGTGACGATCTCCGCGAATCGGCGGCCCGCGGGCCGGCACGCCAAGGAAATATGCAAGCAGTGCAAAAGTTGGTGGCGCAGATGTGCGGGTCGCGGCCACCTAAAAGACCGGCTCGTGCATTTAGCGGCGGCGCAGGTTCGTCGTGCACCGGGTTAAGAGGAGGGTGCATATCGGCGGATAGGATCGGACGCGCGGTAGCCGCGTATACGACCGGCTGGCCGAGATAGAGATCGAGCGGAGGCGAAGGAGGCCAGCCAACCCCTTTCGCTCGACTTTTCAGCCACCTTGCGACTACGATTCGGCTATCGCGAGCCGATCTATCTCTCCCTCGCCCACCTTATAGCCGCGCGTACAAAACAGCCCGACCGCGATATATTGCCATCTGTGGCTCATTAGCTTAAGCGGTACAAACAGAGCAGCGGGCCCACGCCACGCTCCGGTGATCCCCGGGCCACCGATCGACCCCGGTCTCCGAAAACCGCGGTGACCTGCAACCTTTTGCTACTCTCCGGTCGCGTCTATCAGCCGCCGATACCGGTCACGAAGGTAAACACGTCTGATACGAGTTCTCGAATGACGATGCGATGACTCACATTGGTATTCCTACAATTTCGAAAATAGAACAACGTCTTTGAAACGAAATGATTTTTTGCGATGTTTCTGTGACGTCAGAGAGACTACTACGCAAAGTTCTTAAGCATCGAATGGCAAATTGGCGCTTTTTAACATTTTTATCTGAGCTCATAACGAGAATTGAAACAATGCTTTTTGCAGACTAAATTGTAGTACAGTACAACAAGTAGTACAACAATCGTACAGTGAATCTATATTTAGCAAATTATCAAAACATGTTTCATAACGTATAAACAGCTGAATCTAAAGCGATCTGTATAAAATAGTTTTTATTACAAAATGGATAAGGATTTCATCTAAAAATCTTTATGTTCTCATCGTAAATTCGGATGATTTATGTTCTACTTTACGTTTAAAATAGAAAATGTGTGATAATTTTTCTAAATACTGTTGTTTAGCACATTTATTCCCTTGCACTACCGCTCCTTTCATGTGACATGTGTGACATGTGACAATTAACACTTATTCGTACTTAATAACTTTCCTAATAGGACCGGACAATTTTTGTTTCCTGTATTATCTTTATTTACCTTCGTTTCCAGGCTTTTAACAGAAGAATTTATTTTTACTTCGATGTAGAAGAAATTAATAATATTTATATTTAGTAGAGCTTGCATAAAATCTTCACCACGAGTTTGAATCGTTATTGTAAGACAAGGGGTTAATAACGACAATAATGGCAACTTCCAATTTTTGGTTAATTCGAGAGCTTTATATCTATTTACTAGCCGCGAAAATTCATATTGCGTACATTGATATCGCGTGTAGAAATATCGCTTAAATAGTGTTACAATTTACCGTGTAAAAAAGAGACACGCATAAAAAAGTCTCGCGTAAATTGAGGGACCGGTGTATTGCTACTGGTAAAAATACACTTGAGAGTGGGACCAAGATGGATCGCATGCGTGCCTCCACTATAAAGGAAAAAGAACGAAACCGCCGCCGTCACCGCTTAATGGCCATTATACGGATTATTACGTTACTTCTCGAGTGGAAAACCGCCAACTGGCACCGTTCTCGGCCCCCGAATATATGTAGGAGGAAGCGCTTTTTACGGGGTTTTGGTTTCTTTCTAGGCTGGGGCCGGGCTCGTCCCGTCGACAAGGAGATAACGGTGGAGCCATTTGCGCCTCCAGGTGAAACGTTGACACGCCCTCTCGTTTAACCCCTTACGCTCAGGAACTATGCTTTCTTGACTACGAGTTTTATCCGAGATGCGCCATCTATGACTTACAAGAAGATCATTCTCTTGTTAATAGACGAAAGTAATATTTTGCTAATTAGCTTATTTGCTGAATTTTCATACGCGTACTTTCAATGCATATTGATTAGTTTGTAGACAACTGACTCTGAAACGATGAACTTTTGCATCGATATTCAATGACGTTTAAGTTTGAAACACTTTCCTCCGTAGATATTAATTGAAATGATGCTTCATGATTCTAAAACACATGAACATAGTATGAAAGTAAAAGGGATTAAATCTTCTTCTTTTTATAAGGTACAATTACAAAATGCATATCCCTCAGCTTGGTTTTAGTTTTGACGACGAGTAGAAAAGTGCGTACCTTTTTTTTCATTTTCTTTCTGACACCATGGAAATTCGCAGGGATGCCTTCGAAATGAAGTACTTGCACAAAGCTTATCGAATCAACGAACCTAAACTGCATTTTCATTTAATATTCCTGAGAGTGAAATCGGCTTCGCGAACGATCAGCGAGAACACGAGAATGAATTGTTCCCGATTGTCGAAGCAGGTAATGCCACTGATTATCTCACGAACAAAAACGGAGATTTTTATTGTCGCAGCGAGCTTCCCGCTCGTCGTAGTTCGTTTTTCTCTGCCGCGCGCGCGCGGTAATTACCGTATTCAGCGATCGGACAATCGGTCTCGGGATTCTCGAGCGGTTACGCGATCGGCTGCAAAATTTTAAGCCGCGCGGATTAAAATCGGATAATGACGCGGTGACGCAAATGATGACTCGGCTGAAGCGCGCGGCCCGCGCACGCGTTTCAAACAATAAAAATTAACCGTGACTCTCGGTCTCGGTAATTGCCACGATTCTCGTTTTTCCTTCTTTCTTCGTGCCGCGTGCGTGTCTCTCGCCACTGTCAATGTTTTCCCACAAGCACGATGCTTCATCCTCCACTCCCCCTATCTCATTCGCGCCGAAACTCCCTCCACGACGAATTCCACGGCTTTTGAAATTTTTGCGAGGCTGTTCGCTTGCCTCGCCGTCAAAGGAAACGTCCGAAGGTCGGTCGAAACTCAGCCAACACTTCCAATAGGATGCCTTATTACTCCTGCACGCCATTCAAACCACCGAATTGCACGCTGCCATTGAAATTGCTCAAGAACTGCGAAAGCTAACTGACAGTGTGTCGAGCATAATGGCGTTCCACAGTGAGCACCGTTACAGTTTTTCAAAAAAAAGAAAACCGAAGACTTCTCCGACGATTTCTTTCGAATCTTTCAACCGACGATTACTTGAAACTCATCCCCGGCGTTCCTCGAACCGATGCAATTAACACTAATGCAGAGATTATCGCGTCGTAAAACGTACGGATCCGTTCGGAATGAAGAAATGTTGCGCGAGTTTACGGTTTGTTAATCTTATCTCTGGCGTGAAAACTTGACGCGTTCTTTCTTGTATCATTAGTTTGCTCGTTTTTCAACTGTAGAATGCCGTGGAACTGGAGGATGTAGATGCCAACTGATCGTAGGTTATATTAAGCATTCGTTTCGTGCGCACTATGATCGCGAGGAATGACGAGACGTTAGAAAAGAGATGATCAACGCCTGTTCCTGTTCCCGTCGTCTAATAATATCAAGCATGCGCAGCGTATAAGGGATTTTGTAGTCAATTGCAATTGAAATTGTGTCGGTACGAGGCGGAAAGGGTTCCCAAAGTGACCGATAATTTTCGTGAGAATTGTCGCCGAAAATTGTGCAGCCAAGAACAAGATTCCTGGCTGGCCAGCGTCTGCCCTCGCCGGCTGCCACCCACGCCGGTAGGAACACGGTCGAGCAGGTAGGTAATACACGGTGTGTACGGTGGCACGACAATGGTCTTGTCGTTGGCACAATGAGAAGAAGGGAGCCAGTCGGCATTGAAAGGCAAATGAGAGCCGGCTCTGGCCGCGCTCTTCCTCAGTAGCTTCTGGCTCGTCATCTCCTTTTTCTGTCGCGCACCCACATCCGCTGGCTTTCAACTAGCACCCGAAAACACACCTTACGCAAATTAATGTCGCATGCTAACACAGAGAGCCAGCCCCGGCGGACACCGGCTCGAATCACCGGGACAACGAGACAGTCGGGGACAGCCGACCCGTCATCGTCTTTAATAATGATTCATCGCCATACGGCGCGACTAATTGTTTACCGGTTGTTCACGACCAGCCTCTCTCTTTAACTTCAACGGTTCGCCTCTTCTGCTCCTTCCGCGACAGTTTGTCCCTCTTCGTCTTCTTCTGTCGTTGATACGGCCATGCATCGCGCATACATATTCCCACCGGGGCTTTCTCTTTTGTTTTCTTTCACCGGCGACTGCTATTTTACAGCTCGCTCTCTTGTTCGATCCGGTGTCTGCGTTTCCTGCTACGTCGGGTCCGTTATTTCCTGGCCCGATTCTCAACAGCAGCCACCACTTGCAGGCCTGGTCAACTTTGAAAACGCGTCTTTACACAGCGTTTACGGTCGTTTATTCAAGGTTTATTCGTCGCGGCTAGGTTTCGGGTGTATCGATTGTACCTATTTCTTCTACATCGAGTGCAATTTTTTGGTCATCAACGTTTTAGATAAGTGACCTTCCGTTGGGGGAGACTTTCTACAGACCATAGGGAAGGGTATTGTCGCGCCGGCAACAGGTCTCGCTTCGCCATCTAACGTTGTTCCCCTGAATTGTGAACAGATGTGGCCACGGTGGGTATAGTCGTTGAATCTGTACAGACGAGCTATCAGAGTAGGATAGACAGTATAAACTTAACATTTTTGCCGCAAACAGTATTACTAATAGTTCTTGAGCAACAGGAATATTAGAAAGAATTCAATATTCTGCACATTTCATTTCTACTGCCAATACTGAATATATACGGCGCGAATGTTTAATTGGTGAGAATCGTACCATTTGTTCTTTAACCCCTTGCACTACGACTCCTTTCACACTGCGTTGATTAGCACTTATTTGTCCTTAATATTTTTCTTAATAGCACAAGTTCAGTTTTGTTTCTTCTATTGTCTTTTTTTACTTAGATTTTTAGACTTTGATAACAGAAGTAATAAATTTTATTTCCATTCATAATAAATTAATAATATTTACCTTTAGTAGATCTTGCGTGAAATTTGTATCACGAGTTTGACTCGTTATTTTAGTGCAAGGGGTTAAAAACTTTTTTTACCACAAGTTCTGTTAGATATTTTTGTTTAAAATAACTTGGTAATTTTTGATTTGAAACTCTGCTAACCTGGAGACCCTGGGTGTGAAATTCGGCTGACATAGAAACCTTGGGTGCGTCACTTGGCTAACTCGGAAACCCATGGTTCAAATCCCTGCTAATGTGAATGCCCTGGGTTCGAAACTTGGCTAACATGAAAATCTCAGGTTCGAATCTCTGCTAACGTGGAAACCTTGGGTAAAAATCTCTGCTAATGTTCAAGTCCTGAGTTTGAAACTCAGCTAAGTTGAAGACACCAGGTCTGAAACTCTGCTAACGTGGAGGCTCTAGGTTCGAAACTCGGCTAACATGAAAACCTTGGGTCTGAAACTCTGCGAACATGGAAACCGTGGGTTCGAAGCTCGGCTAACTTGAAAATTCTAGGTTCGAAACTCTGCTAACGTAGAAATGACGGGTTCAAAACTCGGCTAACTTGGTAACTCTGTGTGTTCGAAATTCTAAGAACGTAGAATACCTAGGTTTGAAACTTGGCTAGCTTGGTTTCCTGGGGTCCAAATCACTACTAACGTGAAAGCCGTGGGTTTGAAACTCGGCTAACTTAAAAGCCCAAGGTTCAAATCTCTGCTAATATATAAGCTCAGGGTTTAAAACTGTGCTAACGTGGAACTCACCATGTTCTGCCCTTACGATTTATAAGCTGAAGCCTGAACGCGGATCTATCCTTTCTAATATATCTAATTAATTACGATTTAGATATGCACAAAATTATATGGAAATAATTTTGGAAAATAAAAAGTCCCGATCGCAAGTTCAGAGACAAATGAAAAAATTCTCGATCTCTAGGGATTACATGGAATCGATTGTAAATTGTATTCTCGTAGGAAAGCTAGCATTAATATAGAATGATTGTAAATTCAAAATAATTCGTATATCTATAAAATCTAACGTACTTCGAGATAAGTGCACTGTGATCTTAGAACTTGAAAATGGGATCAATAGATCAACGTGAGGCGTGTACATCTAGATAACTTTTATTAACCAATATAATCGTATATCGTTACAAATGACGGCGACAGCGTGGCGTTGTCGCCTTAACGGATTACAATGAAACGGCGTGTTTAACGTTATACAATCAAAATGGGAATCGATGGATGAGCGAATTTACGAGCTTTACGGTTTCGTATCGTCGCTACTCGACTTTGAAAGAACTGCTTACACGACAACATGTAAATTTGTAGAGAGTTTTATCCTTGTGTCCTACATCGTCCTGACCTTCGTCCCGAATCCTACGGACCCCGCTGAACAACTTATGCGGGGCCATCGTATCACCCACTGTCGTTCACCTTGTTTGAAATACCGTGTCAGTCTGACCGAGCCATTTGACGTGAATTACGTCGGTTGTGCGCGCGTATTGTGTGATGTGTACAAACTGTAATTATGCTCGAAGACATCGAAAACTCACTACGTAATGTTAAATGACGATGCGTCGCGGATTTGCCCTCTTTTAAAGTCTCCGCTCGCATAATCATGCGGACACGTTACCGCGTTCTAGCTTCACTGTTCAAGCTCTCTTCAATCTTCGAAACCGTCCACCGAAACTATCCATGCAAAATTTCATTTCACGTGTAAAGTTAACGCGAATCTCCATTCCTCCCTGCGGGCAAATTCGCGACCCATTGGTTAGGCTTACGGCTACTATCGAGATACTGATGTACATATACAAGAACCATGATGCTGCTGTTCACTAGAACACCGGCAGAGTATACAAAGACGTTGTTTGCCGAATAAAAACGAACCACGTCCGCAACCGCACCGTTCCTCAGGCTCTCGCGCACGCACACGGATGCACACGTACTCTTTCGCGATCACACTTGGAAGGGTACTAATTATCTCTCGTTACGCTCTCTTTCTCTCTGCCTCGCTCTCGCTCTCTTCAGCACTACCGTTCTTCCAAAGATCACCAGGGGTAGTTGGTTCCCTCGTCGTGTTGGCGCGCGATTTCTCCTCCCCTCCTCTTTCTCTTTCACTCCCGCTCGGCCGCGACTCTTCTCCGTTCAGTTTCTGTTGGTCCTGTGTGTGGCAGTGCCTTGTTAATTATGATTTCGCCTAAACGAAAATCCCGGTAGCTCCATTGTCCACCATTTTATTATTACAGTCTGATCGATTTTCTAATCATTCGACGCGATATTTGAATTTCTTTGTGCGACGTGGGCCCTCAACTAGGTCTGCCTCCTACGTATTGGAATGCAATCGCAAAGCTGCTGGTCTTTGTATGTAAAATACGATAGAACGTGTACAATAACAAAAGTTTGTAGTATTCTTGTTTCACAATGTTTGTAAAAACTTAACAGTATTTTTTGTCGCATTTAGACGATATCTCTATAAGAAGAAATATTTGTACCTCGTTTTGTATTTGGTAAAGTGGATTTTGACGGATCCTCCACCTGTCCTATTACCTCCGATACAGTGTTACAAAAGAGGTGTGAATGCAGTGATCGGATAAACACGGCGGAAGGGCGGAAAACGTCGTCCGGACGCAAGGAAAGTTCTCAAGCGAACGAACGATTCGTTTCGAGCACGACGAAATCGAAACGAGGGAATCGGAGGCGAAGGGGTGCGCACGATCGACCGTTGCCGGAGATATTGGCAGTTTTGGATGCTCACGGAACGAGGTGCCGAATAAAAGCGTTGGATCACACTATCAGGGAAGCGGTCGCACCCCCCTTCGATCGTCACCCCCTCGAAAACAGAACTCGCGACACGATCGTTCCTCGCTTCTCACAGACACACTCCGCTGAACAATAATTATTCTGTGCATCGTTATTTACATATTCGCACGCATTCGTCACTCGTTTTCGCACATCAAAATTAATAAAAGATCTCCGTAATCTTATTTATATTTATATTTATATATTTATAATATATATATATCTATCTATATATATATTTATATATATATATTTATATTAATTTATTTATATTTATATCTTGATGCATCTTTCTTTCTCTCTCTTTCTTTCTTTCTCTCTCTCTCTCTCTCTCTCTCTCTCTGTCTTGTCGTCTCTCTTCGTCAATAATGTCGTCTCGGATTACAATTATGTATAGTTTTCTTTTATCTTTATGTATAATCAGTTTTGCAAACTTCGTCCCTCTTTGTTTCCTGTTCCCCGCCCCCTTCGACCCCCCCGATCTCTTTTTCTCTCTCGTTCGCGCGATCTTTCTTTCGTTCTCTTTTATTTTCTCACCTATACAGACGTCTAAGAATTAAAATATTTCGACTTCGGTTAACTAGGTACGTACGCTCGATTTTCTTTTTCCCGGTGGGGGGAGGAAACATATGATTTCCAGTGGGGGGTGTATGTCTCTCTGTGTGTATCTGTGTGCCTCTGTGTGTATGTGGTTCTCTCCCATCGTGGAGGGATTCTCACCATGTATAATCACTATGTAAAACACGTTTTTTTTTTATTATTATTTTATTATTATTATTACTATTATTTTTCACTTGTTCTCAACAATCTACGCACGATATCCATAGCGAAGTGTAAATGCGAAAGGTCCATCTATTCGTTCCACTGTCTCTCTCTCTTTGTTGTGTGTTTCTCCGAGATAGGCTTAAACGCTAATCGATAATGGTAATTAATAATTATCTCTCGTGAAATGGGTGTCCGTGTACGTACGCACGTAATGTATGTATTTATGTATGCGTGTGACAAATGCGTGTATGAGATTATTCTCTACCATGTGTGCGACCGGCTATCGACATTTGTTTGTTTGCTTGTTTCTTCTATCCTCTTTCGTTCGCTTCCCGTTCGCTTGTTTCCGCCGGTCGTTCACCATTTTGAAACGCCATCTGCGATCATTAAAATCTACGAATCATCCGCGGTCCTCTCGCCTCTCTTCTTCGTCAACGAACATCCCCGAGCATGCCTCCTTGGGGAACGTTTACCAAAAGAAAATCGATAAGAAAGGAAAAGGAAATCCAGAGATAAAGAAACTGCGACCTACTCTTTCTGTACAGAACGATCAGCGCTCGGAACTCGTTGCACATTAAACAACATTTCTCTCTCTCTCTCTCTCTTTCTCTCGCTCTCCCGTTCGCACCTTCTTTTCTCGTCGTGCCTCTCGACCTTTCATTCTCCTTCCACCAGCCTCCTTTCTTTCACCGTTCGTCTTTTCTCTGCACGCGCAATTCGCGAACGTCGCGACAGTGTGTCGATAAAACATTCTAAAAGTTTAGAAACGATTTTGTACTCTGGCAGCACGCGACGAGAAAGGACGCCGGAACAATGTAACAACTCTCCCGCAATCTCTCGTCGTGATCCCTCATTCGGATCTTCCCAGATCCATTTCGCTGGAACGAAAGAGACTATCCGCGAGACCAAAAATCTGCTCCGATGATGCACTGGCGGATTTACCCTCGAAAACGTGGCAAACATTGGAGAAAACGAATTTACATTCGTCTAAACCCTTTAAGAGGTTCAAACATTTTCACTTTTAATACAAACTTCGGCGAAGCTTTTTCTGAAAGCTTTTCGCAAGGTCAATCACCAAGGAATAAGAAATAAGAAGAGCTAACATCTTCTAGATGCATAAAATTCGAGACGTATCAAGTGCATTTGATAGTTTCTCGTGTCCATACTTTTACTAACACGATGCTAAATGAAGTAAGAAGTGTAGGAACTAGATCAAAATTTGCTAGTCTAAGTTTGCATATTTTGTTGCATCAGTGTGATGTTTTTATCAACGGCAAACTATCGAGAAAGAATACGAAACAAGAAGTGTTGAGATCTTGTAAACGTAGTTTGAAGTGCACTTGGCTATTCGACGTATCCGTACGTCTTCTAGTAGCATAACTTTTTTGAAGTAGTGCAAAATATAAAGCAATCTACAATGCAAGTAAATTACGACTCATAAAAGTGTCGAGATGAACAGTTTCACGTTCCTTTCGTACATTGACCAATCGATAACTAAATAGAAAACTTAATCCGTTCAACAGTCTCTCTCTCACACATTTTCGAGACATATCCTGCCAAATTGCATCTAAAGAATGCGCGTATTGCAACGAAACTGACTCCCTGCTCCTGCATCGAGCATTCGTTCCGCACCCTCCCATGAGATTTCCCCTCGAACGCTTCGTTTCTTGCTCTACAGCTATCGCAGACTGTGTTAACGAAGAACGTACTCGTTTTCTAATGAGGTGACTCCTCGAGGCACTCGTTCGCTCTTCGTCCTCCACCGATATCCGGAAACGCGACCGATCCCCGGCCGTACTTCTCCGATTACGGGGACCGATCCGAAGAGCGAACCTCCGCTGCCCCGATGCTCTCGTTGCATGATGGGGCGGGGGGGTACGTATGTAATATATAAAAGTAGAAAATTTGGCGGCAGTATTATAGAGATCGTGAAACGTTTGAAACGCGGTGAAAAAGGAAATGGGCCCTGGTTCCGTTGCAGAGAATTGGCAGCAGGTCTGCTCGTCCGTGTTTTCGTTTTGGTCATGGCGCTTCCCGGCGTGTGAAGTCTCGATGTCCGCGCCGTCGACAGCATGTCCTGGCGTTCCTCGTTTCACTCGCCGATCAAGGAAGCAACGTGTCAAGCTGCTTTTAAGCAAGGAGAACAACCGAGAACCAAACCTGTTGAACATGTGTTCCGACAAACAGAGAAAAACAAAAGGGCTCCTGGCGGTCCCGTGCGGCTTGTCCGGCCTGGAGGACGCGGAGTACAGACGAGTACACAAGTTCCCTCTCGTCGAGCAGCCGCGCGATCGCTACTGGAAAGAGGATAAGGTGGTCCGAGGATGGACATCCAGTCCATCGAGATATCCCCGTTTCCTCGGCAAGCCTGCGACCGTTCCGCTTTGTCGTCGATCCGGAACCCGAAGAATCCGGGGCCGATTCGGAAGCCTGCGTTTACCTACCGCGTCCCGATTGACGGGTCCCGATTGCCCTCGACTCGAGCAGAGGGTTGTTGGAATGTTCAGTCCCCTGCGAGGGGATCGTTGTACTCGCGATCGCTCCGGGCCGTGGATCTCGACGAAGGACGCGAGTTTCCGTTTACTCGAGGCGCGCCTTGTAACTGGTCTTCCAGATCTCCGCGAACGTGACCGCGCTGTGGAACCTGTGGAAGATGCAGAGCGGCAGGGTGACCCTCTGCACGATGGCCCAGGCGAGGAACCCGTAGAAATCGAGCTGGACCGGGTTCGCCATCACCTTCTGCGATTCGAACGTGTAGATCACCCACATGGTCAGGTTGCAAATCAGCAGGAAGGTGACCACCTGCCGACCGGGCTTGCTGCGGTCGTGCTCCGGCAGGTGAACCCTCCTGCGGGACACGTCCGCGATGAACAGCATCTGCAGGATCACGTGGGCCACCGATAGTAGGCCGGTCAGCATCACCAGCAGATTCGGCTCGTGCGTGAACGCCGCCAGTGAGCCGGCGATCACGCTGAACACCGCGTAGATGAACAGCCCGAAGCCGGAGACGCGCAGCAGGATGTCGTTCAAGTCACTCTGTTCCTCCGCCTTGAACTTCAGGCTCTGCACGCGTATGAACCCGACGATTATGGCGATGATCGAAAGCACCATCAGCACGCAGTGCGACACGTCCGCCAGGTATATCGCGATCAGACCGAAGTCTGGGTGATGGATCAGCACGAAGAAGAGAATCAAGCAGATCAGAGAACCGACCAGTAGCAGCAGGCCGAAGAATAGTCCTTTGCTCGCTCCTACACAGTCCACCCTTGTGTGACCTAGTTTATACGCGTTCAGAGGAGGCTTTAGTGGGAGGTCTCGACTAATGCGAACGGGGCTACCTCGGAGGGAATTCGCGCGGATAAGGCGTAGCCCCGATGGTGTGCAGGGGAGTAATCGGATGGAATGAGACGCGACTTCGTCGGAAACTGCTGCAATACAATTCATTCAATAATTCATTACCATCTGCGGGCTGTGATTGTTCATAACTCTTACTCGATCCTGTGGATTTATTCCACATTTCGAATTCCACTTTCGAACACGATTTTCGAATTTTAGCCGTAACCATTGACTTTACATTTTTAGAGCAGTTTTTGGAAATACTTAGGACAAGATTCGAAACAGAACAGTTTTAAGGCAGATTCAGTATAGTATTAGGGCTGTTTTAAGATAGTTCTGGGATAGTTTTATGGCAGTTTTGGGATACTTTTAGGGTAGTTTTAAGGAAGTTTTAAGATAGTTTTAGAGTATAGTATTTAGTTATGGTATTTAGGACAGTTTTCGGGCAGTTTTAGGATACTTATAGGGAAGATTAGGAAAAGTTTTAGAGCAATTTCAGGGCAGGTTTAGGTTAGTCTTAGAGCAGTATTAGGGTAGTTTTAGGCTAGATTGAGAGTAAGTACAGGGTAGTTTTAGGGTAGCTTTAGGCTAGATTGAGAGTAAATACAGGGTAGTTTCAGGATAGTTTTAGGGTAGTTTTGCAGTAGTGAGACGTTATGAAGTGAAAATTCGATAAGACGTTATGGAAATATTATTCGGTGAGACGATGTAGAGGGAAATTTCGGGGAGATATCTAACTAAAAATACCACAGAGGTGCCTTAAAACTGTCATAAAATTACCCTAAACCTACCCCAAAGTTGCCCCAAAATTGCTCTAGAAATACTCTAAAACTGTCCTAGAACTATTGTATAACTGTCCAAATATTGTCGTAAAAATAACCTATCTTGTACGTAAGTATATGTCCGCCATTTCATATCAATGAATTTTTATTAAGAAATCAATATTTCTTTATCTATTCTTGATGTAAAAATATTTAGTACATAATTTCTGTTCGCATGAAATGTAGCTTGATCCTTGGTGTTAAGCAAACTTGAAGTACTTATGGTCCGCTAAGAGTTAATTGATAGTAACTAAGAACTTAATAATTGTCAATTGAAAACAATTGAATTGTAATACTCACAAATCCAACTGTCTAATTTAAAATTTAGAATCAAATAAACAACTAACACATCCAGACACAGCAGACGTTTTTTTTGTGTTTGCAGCAATTTCCGAGGGAACTCGCGTTGACTAAGAGACCCGGGGTATTATAGGATTTGTTCTAAAAGATAAGAGAGATGGAAAGCGGCAATTACCTGCGTGGGCCAAAGCGACGGCTCTTCGGGACAACATAGCCTCGAGGCGGCGTTCGAGATCAGCCTCCACCTGATGCGGCCAGCGAGGATGCCGGCCGATATGCTTCCACATTACATAAATCACCGCAGCTCCGACCAGACTGTACTCGATTATGAAGGGAAACAGATAAGGCTCCGCGTCCTGGACGATGGTTCCCATGATGTTCACGCGACCGCACGAGTTGGACGCGATTTCCTCGTCCGTCAATGCCTCGGCAATCATCCCGAAGTTCGGGCTCCAGTACTCGCTGCTGTTCGTGTGATTGTTCGCGTTGAAGATCTGGTGAACCTGCGGGAAAACGATGATCAATCTATAGATCGCATTCCTAAAACATTCATTGGTTTTTTTAGGATCTTCAAAGCCATCGCTCTGAACTTTTCATAAAATATGTCTATCGTCCTTTAAACAGGCATTTCGAAATACGATCCTTCTTGACATTATAATGCTGAAGCTTTAGAACAGCTTTAAGGACATCCTCGTATGAATATTAAATATGATTACACTCATGGCTAACGTCATATGGCTTCGCTATCTAATGAACAAAGGCAAGGAGCACAAGCCATCTCAACCAGCGAGTTTTGAAGTGAGAATGGTTGACTCGCAGAATTTCGCTGAAAACCAAGTACACGTATGAATCCTTTACCTGTTCTTTGCTGTCTGCTTGCGGCGCATCAAACATATCCATAAGAAAAGAAAAAGTGGTCGAGGGGGTTGTAGTGGACGTCGAGGTGGTCGTGGTACTGGGAGTGGTGGTGGTGGTGGTAGTGGTAGTGGTCCTTTCTTCGGTGGTAGTTTTCGGCGTGAGTGTCGTCAAGAGAGTGGACAAGGTGGTCGCGGCGGTGGTCGTCAAATTAGGCAGAGGGGCCGAGGTGGAGGCCATCGTTGAAGGCGGAGGGTTCCAACCGGTTGTGGTGGTAGTCGTCGGTGTGGTGACAGCCCTGGCGACCGCCCTCGCCGTCGTTCTCATCACACGACCTAATGGGGCAGCGGTCGTGCTGGCGACCGTCGATGCTACGGAGGTCGACGCTCTGGTCGCGGTCAATGATGCGTCGCGCAAAAATGCAACGTCTCGGGGCGCGGTGCCTAAGATGGCGCCTGCATTTCGCATCGAGTGCTGCTTGATGCTCTCTGCAAGTTTTCAATATTTAAATAAGGAATAGATAGCCCTCTCACAACAGGCTAAGAAAATTGCGCAGACCTTTGTACAACACTACTTCTACAACGCTACATAACGTGATTTTTGTTTAATATATAATATTAGAAGACTAAATTACCAAGGAATTATAAAAAAGGCATGTATACATCTATTTTCTAATACATTAAGATTGACACATCCATTTTTTTATTTGAAAAAAGTAACGTTATTGAATAGGAATCAACTGGTGTATATGATAATGACATATTAAACACATGTTTCAACTCAACTTTCTCGAGCAAGAAGTGTTAAATAAAAAAATCCTATTCCTTTTTACGACGTATTTTTACGTATAGGAGCATCGCGTTGCCAGTTGTACAACGATTTCCCCAACACCCTGTATACGAAGCAATTAATTTGTAAACTAATATATGTGCCAATGTAAATCTCAATCATCGGTAAAGGGTGAGGTGTCAATGTGCAATATCACAGGCTATTCAGAAGATTTAATGCTACTAGTTGCAGCGTCTGACCACTGACCACTGATTCTACTTACACCGATAACCCAAGCGTTTCTATGACTATTGTACATCAAAGATACCGTTTCAAAGGACATGTTTCGAAAATAGCGGAAACGGTACAAACCAAGAATGCCGGCCTCGAACTGTCCCATTTTCTGATGATGCTTGGTGATCTCTTTGATGCTCTCGAGCACGAGCGTGCGGATCCAGACGCACAGATTGGTGGCGACGACATGCATCAGGCCGAAACGCGCGATCACTTTGAACCGATGGATGTTCAACTGGGAAAACGAACGGTCAGATGCTTAGGAACTTTCCCGTCTAGCTAGTGGTTGCTCTCTTCATGGGTCAAGTACCTACCCTCGAGTTCATGAAGATGAAATACATTTGCATGAATGTGAAGATCATCTGGAGTAGCGGGTTCACGCCCTGGAGGATCTGATAGCAAGGGGACGTGGGAGGCACCTCAAAGAAGGTGCCGAACTCCAGACCGTTGTACACCATGGTCCCCAATCCGAAAGCTGCGGGGAACAACCACGAAAATACGAGACTCCGTTCCAGTACGCAAAACCGGGAAACAAAAATTATACGATGTCTCACCGATCGCTCCGATTCGAAGGAAGAAACTACCATGGCTCTGATCGTTCTGCGACGTCTTCCGCTTCCGCAGCGCGCGCGTAGCAACTCCAGCCTCAACATCCGCCGCATCCTAAATCATTATTATTTGTCTCAGACTTGTATCGTTAAACTTCCATTCGAGGCTCGTGTAAATTCGTCAGGCGAACTAATCCTGTTACGGCCGACGATACCCGAAAAGGTTGCGTGGACTTTAATGAGCACGAAACTGCTGAGTGTTCAGTTCTCGAGTGAACCCGCGTGATAATGAATGGGGGAATGGCAGCACGTGCCTCCTGTTCGACGCTCGATCTCCGACTGGCTAACCCACTTACGTCAGCACCGAAAGTGACTCTCTTAATATCGCATCATCGGCTCGATATTCGTACCGAACCACCGAAATACACTTCACGGACAACCTGCCTCTCGAAATTCATGACCCGTGGACGAGATACTGCGATTCGGTACACGGTTTCCACGATTAAAAATCTTTTTCCATCGAGGGCACACTTGTCGCAATCAGAGCGGCTCTGAAATGGAGCAGCTTGACTGACCCTTGAAGCAATAGCATCGATCTCCAGAATCTTTTTTATTGGAATTTGCTCAAATATGTGACTTAGTTTGAACCGATTCTTGGACTAGATCCAAGACATGATTTCTACTGTAGCTTTTTTTATACTTCCAAAAACTCTGTAAATACTTGTAACGCAGCAAATGTTTTTCTTGTTCAAATTACAAAGTGATTCGACCTCTTCGATGGAAAAATCACTGTCCTTAAAATAGATCAGCGTGTCGGGACCTAGACCATCTCAGGATCTAAAAATGAGATCTGGATTGTCATCAATTTGATGACTCGGACTAGAGTACAGATGGTAGCAGTACCTCATCCAAGAAAACTACAGAAATACAAAGCAAACCTGATATTCCTTCTTCGTCTTGGGAGTCTTCTGCTCCTTGTCTTTCTTATCCTTTTTTTTGTTCTTTTCCTTTGGCTCTTTGATAGGTTTCGGCGGTCTCGGTGGCGGAGGCGGAGTGTCGCTACCCCTAGCACACCAAGCGCTCTCTTGCAGCAGGAAACAGAACACGTAGAGCAGGAATAGGATGCTAACTCCGTATAAGTACGTGAAGAATCCTTCGTAGTAGTAGAGCGGCAGCTTGTGCGTGACCACCTCGCTGATCACGTAAGCGATGCACACCACCACCAGCAGTTTCGCGTAGATGAAGCTCATGATAATGAACAGCGACGTCCTGGAAGCGGCAAAAGAACGGTAACTCGCGCGTGAACCTCGACCTCGGTTCAACGGGTCACGCACCGCCGTAATATCCTCCTCCCAGCCCATCTTTGTCTTACCACTTTAAAGTTGTATACTATCTATATTCACTGCGTGCTTGCAGCTCGTGATAGCTGGGAGAAACAGACTATTATTTTGAAGTTTTCTTTCTGTATTTTCTTTACCATCTAACGACACTTTTCAACTTTTGTTTCTGAATTTCCCTTAGTATCTATCTACTCTTCTGAACTTTTGTTTCCGTGTTTTTTTTTTATCATGCAACTACACTTTTGAACTTTCGTTTGTATATTTTTTTTAACCCGTGTACGATCTCGCGATCATTCTTGATTGGTAACGATTTTACTTTTGATGCGGAAAATTGGATAAGCGAAATACTACACAGAGAAAACGTTGACAGAACTTATAAGAATTGGTCTGTTATAATTTAGTAAAATTGTTGAAGGATTTGCATTTTTGCTTCTCTATCCTACAATTGATGTTCAAATCGCAAGAAACGTGCTTGTGTTTCATTCTATAGTTAACACTCTGCCACCGCTAGAATAATTTTCATAGTTTCTTCGTTACGAAATTATAAATTTTGTGCATTTATAGAAAGAGAAACTTCTGTGTCGTTGATGCAGCTGATGTTTATTTTTTATGAAGGTTCATGGTCTATTAACCAATGTATCCGTTACCAGATTAGTCGTCCACTTTCCAGTTTCTTTTTCCTTACACAACTGCACCGTGTCTATTCTGACTATCCCATGTCTATTTTCCATATTTTAGATTTAGTATTTCAAAGACATACCTAATCTTTGACAAATAAATGAAACTGCTGTTTTATAATCTCAATCGATACAACAGACACAACAAAGGAATTCAGAAAAAAATACCTCCAAACGATTGTTATTACAAAAATCGACGAAACAATAATTCTTCCTAATATTTAGACAGAATTTCATATTTAGTTACGTAAACTAGAACTATGGTTATCAGAACCTTCGGACTCCTCACCGTGACTTCCGCACGATTTGCACCCTGCTCCCGTGCCTCATCACATTCCCACCCCCGTTCGCATTGTTCTCCATGAACGGCACGATCTCCACCTCCATGATCCAGCCGAATCCGATTCTCACTGACCACAGAAACAGGTTCCTATTGCATCGCGTGACACCAAAACTGTCACGGCAGTTTCTATCGCGCCGGTTTGAATGGTTCGTTCAACTTGCCGGCTAGAGGAGACCGCGCTTCGATTATTCACGAACGTCGACTGGCGACTGTCGCAGCGGAGCGCCGGTTCGCGCGCTATTTTCACTCCCGTTGTTCGGCGCACTCCTTGATTTTCCTGAGCCCTCGATCAAGCTCGATCGCGAGTCGGAATCGCGCGGACGTATCCTCGCGCGGCGCCGCGCGAGGATCGTTAACGCTCCGGTGTCTCGGACGGCACCGACGCTTGGCGCCGCGTCGGTTTCCTCGTTAAAGGTTAGGTCGCGAAATCGATAATCCCCGACGTAGGGGAACGCGTCGCGACGCGCCTAGCCACGCCGGCAATTAATCGCGCGCGCGCCAAGTCGATCCGATACCGCGTTCTCTGTTTCGCGAGCAAACCGAAAGCCGAGCGAAAAAATCTGTTTTCCCGTCCGGAAATCGACTCGACGGCGTCGCGACGCCTGCCGGGGGGAAAGGGCGACGCACGCACGGTGCATCTTCGTCAAGAAGGGCTTAACCATCCTTTGTCACGCTGCTGGCATTTCAGGGGTTGGCGCGCAGACTTCATTGTGTTCCGCACGAGCCGGTACACTCTTGTCGGGCAGTTTTTTTTCCCGAGCTACCTTCTGTCCTTCGATCATCGCGATCATGATCGTGCGCAGCGTAACGGTAAAATCAATTTTGCAATATTTTGCTGCCAGTCACCGCTGACATTTCGACTTCCTGCTTTACGTCTATATCCTTTTCAGCAATTTCCCGGTCACTGTGTCGGCCGACTTCATCGGCTTTTATTTACAGCCGAGCGACGCGACTTTGTGCCATTTTTGTTCTTTATGCGTTGTTCGTGGAGGACGTGGGCAGGGTCTGTGTTATTATTGTTCATTCACTGGATCATGTATTTTTGCTGTGGGTTCTTATAAATATCCGTTACTTTGTATTTCACGAGACTTCCGCGAAATTGTGAATGAGAATGGTGTGAGATTGTGTTGTTGTCGCTTGCTCATATTACCGAGCGAAACTAAATATATATATATATATATAGGTACTTTTTCTTATTTGCTCGTGATTAATGTGGGCGTCAGGCACGTGTAAGTTTCAATACGAAGCAAATCTTCAAAACAATGTGATCTTTTACCTACTAGCTTTACGTTAAAGTTAATGTAAACGTGTACATCTATTAGAACACATTCCTGGAAATATTTCTTGCATAACATATTACTCTCCATTCAATGCAACTGTAGAGTTAGTGCAATTACTATTGATCCATTAGGGAGAAAATACCCGCGGGAAACACGCAATGTAAAAGTATCGCGTAAACTTGTGTGTTCCTCTTTTAGATACATTTCTAATACATGTCTCAGCCAATTTTATCTTTCACATTGAATAATTGATATACAATATAGAAGCATTGCGATCAATACGAGAATGAATCAATACCAAAAGGACATATACTAAATTCGTCTTTCCTCTTGTGAATTTTACTACTCTTCTGTTACACGTCCCTAAAGACTGTACATTTCGAAACGATAAAGCAATGTCATTAAATTCAGATAAATTTGTCCAGTTTTACATACGCCTATGTTTCTTTCCTCTTGTTTAGCTTTAGGAAAAAGCTGAATAGAAAAATAGGTGACGTAGCGATGCATGTTTCTTCTTTCATTGTTTCGATTGATGTTATATATAAATAGTATATAATTTGATTTTTAAAAAATTCGATGTAGCTTAATAAACCTCGATGAAAAAACTAACCGATAAGCGTCATTTGCTTCGTACAAAAGACGAAAAACTTCCGATTAATCGTTCGAATTCTGATTCGCTCCACGACTTTATCGCTTATCCACCTAGTAGCAGGCTAACAGCCAGATCCGCAGTTATCTGCTTTTACTAGTCTCGTCTGTCCAGGGCCATTTTCCGGGATTAACGGGAAAAGTTCGAGACTTCTTCCGCCGGAGAGGAATTTCCTATAGAGACACCGGGCGAAACGACGTTAAGGAACGCCAAACGAAATTCCGCGAGGTCTGGGCTCGCGGGTGGGGGTAAAAGAGGTTTCGGGGATGTTACCACGGCGACGATACGAAGAGAAAAAAAAGGTGCAGCAGCTAGCGAGAGAGCCGATATGGCCTTTTTTCCTGCACTTCTGGAGAAGTAAAGCGGCGAGAAGTGGAAACACACCGGGGCCGGGTGATGGCACAGACTCCGAGGCAGAAACCTCTCTCCGGCCTCTGCCGGTCGATATTTTCGAAGTACCTACTTTCCGCCGCTGGTCTTTCGCTCTGTACCTGGCTCTCTCGACTCACCCTCGCCTCATCCGTGTGTTCTCTCGTCGAATTTCACCCCTGCCCGTCCAATCACCGCGCATTCTTCCCCTCCGGCGGTTTTAACCGCGATACGACACGCGATTCGCGATCCTGCCGCGCGGAAACTCGTTTTCACGCTTTATTTACTGCTTAGCAGGCTCCCAAATATCAATAACTCCGCTAACGGAATGCTCGGTGACTGCATCGTGTGCGTCAGTGGCTCGGTTTTTATTTTAAGCAAGGATTTCCAGTCGAGAGAGTATTTTGGCAAAATTATTTGTTTGTTTCTGCGGTGAAAGATAATTCGGTGAAATATAAGAATTGTAGGGTTGTAATTTTCTTGTCTTTGTTTTCAGGCACTATAAATGTGTCACTATGAGTAATACACGTGTGAAATGGTACGAGCAATTTCACTGTCTTCATTATACTCCAAGCGATTGTATCATCTTAGCAACAAGATACTAAAAATGAATATATTTTCGTAATTTCGTCATGCTTTTATTAAGACAGAAAAGATTGCTTACTCAAGCAAAAAGAGGTATAAATCGAAAAATTTGACTACCCGTGTAATTAGAAACTAAAACTGAATCACTCTAAGGAACAATGTAACTATACCAACTCCGTATTAAGATACTAAAAATGAATCATTATAGGCATCATACATACATCTTTGTTGTATCAGGTTTCTAATAATGATCCAAGTAGCAAGGGAAACAAACAAGTTTGACCACTTTTGTAACGGGGTATAAAAACTGAACCACTTTAGGAAATATGTAAAATAATTCAACTCATTTCAATTCTTTTTAAATTGTTAAAAAAATGCACTCTTCTACAGACTAGCATAACTGTCTTTTCTTTTAAAACTTATCATATTCGACCATGAAGCATTGAACAGAATTTGCCAAAACACTAATCGATTCTTAACGATCGAGTATCAAGTGAATGGTATGTACCACTTCACAATCACTGAATCCATTTATAAATTGTACCACTTTTATTACAATACATATTTAAATAAAAAACTTCGTTTAATAAGTTCTTCTTGAAGAATCTTTACATTTTCATCAATTTTAGATAAAAACAAGTTAACATTTTCGAATAGAAAGATATGAATATTTTCTGTCACCATAACGTAAGCACCGCAATAATTTCAATGGACTCTTATCTTTAAATACTTATAAAAAAAAAAAAATGAAAGGAATCGATATAGTCTCGGTTTGCACAAAAATCAATCATGTGTCTTTGTATCTCTTCGAAGCTCGCGTTGCAGTTTATGCGAAATGTTGTTTCAGTCCGGCAATTTCGGTAGCTGAACGGAACGTTTCACCGAGCACGTTTTCGCGTTATTTTCGTCGTCGGCGGCGTTCGCGCGGGTTCCGCGGATTGTTTTCGCAGGAGCTTGTGCCCGCGAATATGCGGCGAGGTATGTGCGGCCAGACTCGCAAGCCCCGCGATACTGTCTTGTCCCGTTTGTCTAGACCTCGCGAGCTTCGCTTTCAGCCCGTGTTAATGCGATTGCGACTGCGACTGCGACTGTGTAATTCGAGAAGGTATCGCTCGGCCGTCCGCATACACCAGGCGTGTACAACTGTTATGCCCCGCGCACTCGGTCGATATTAATAATTTACAAATCCCCGGGAAAACTGGTTCGCGCCATTATCCCGCGTTCGATCTTCGCGGCTCCCGTAACGAGGTCTATTTCTCCTCGCCTCGCCGAAGGATCGATCCGCGGGAAAATTAGAACCGCGTCGAGATCGTTTCATTTCAGACGGTTCTACAATATTTATTGTTTCAGTCTATAGTTCTCTACTGTCAGGACTAAGCGCGCAGCGAAAATGGGAAATTGCTTTTTCTAATTAATTTCACCTAGGAGCTTGGATCTATTTCGATTTTCATCTGTCAATATTTAAAAATCTCTCCTTTTATGTTTCCTTTATTCCTAATTGGATATAACCTGACTTTAATTTTTATCTTAGTAAAGATTCTTCCAAATCATGAGAAAGGTTTCTACTTGAAACAGAAAAAGAACAGGAATAAGCTCGTGCTCTTTAAAAACGATGCGAAAAAACGATGCGAGTGTGGAATAAAATAGTATTTCGAATACAAGATGCATCTGGAGGGTCACACGGTCGATAGAACGTTGAAAAATAGTTAGTTTAAAACTGTAGATGTTCTCAAAATTTCGTCGCGTGGAAGCTTCGTTCTCGAGAACGACCGTACTTGTAATTAAAGTAGAAACGGTAATTAATGAACAGCCGCGTCAACCGTGTTAAATGACACGGCTCCTCGACACACATTCAAATTGGGTTATCCAGAAAATGAGGCCTCTACGGAAAAAACATTTCTACCAACGTTTTCAATAGATTTCTGCTAGAATCGTCCGGCTTTCACTCGCGCCGTGATCAATGGGACACCCTGTATACACGGTCATTCAACAGTTTCATATCTTTAACTCGCCAAATAAAGAAGCCCCTTAACTTGTTAACTGGGGAAGACGGGTTCACTCGGCTTCTTTGCTCCATTATATCTCTGTATAATTTTTTATTTATTTTATTTCGTCTGCAGATTTTCCACGCAATTACGAAAACATTTCGTTTCGGAGATTTCTCAGCCAGTAAAATTCTTAAAAATCGACGAAAATGTAGTGCTAAGAAATAACAGAAAATGAGCAGAATACAAGTTACATAAAGTTGACACATTATTGTTTTTCAAAGAAATTGTGTCTAAGTGTTCTGTATGTAACGAATATCTTAGTTTATTTTATCATCTACATTTACGATCGAAATGAAATTAGCCGAATTTTTGAGATCAAAAGAAATAAATGAAATTATTACCTCACGAAGAAATATGTGTAAATAAAACAATTTTTTAAGAAATCAGAATTTATGTTAAACTTTAAAATTAAAAGTCAGATAAATTAGTGAATATTATGTCATCGCTTTTGCTAATCAATTCGCAAAAATCACAATAAGAGGAAAATTGTTTTAATCGATCATAATATTGTTTGTGCTAAACGTTATTTTTCATAGTTCCTTCAGTGTATTTTGCTGAAAATACACACGACTGAAGCATATAATCTTTAGTATAAGCTGAAACTAGTATTTCAACGTATTATTAGTAATATAGTGTATTACATATCATTCTTTATAACGAAGATAATTTCAACAATACATACTCTTCTTATTTCGCAAAATATGTTTGTACTGTTAAGTTCAGTCTTTATCGTATTATTTCTACCAGGAACTTTAAAAGGATCAGATGCGAGGAAAGTTTCTCTAATTATTTGAAATACTGTGTACCATAATAATAACTTACTCGCTCTTTGTTTCTCATACGCAATGAACGCGCAAATACCGACACCGAAGCGATACCGAACGAAGTAACTCGCGAGCGAGCGGATATTCTAAACGCCATATCTCGGCGGTATAGTTTTAAATCCAGTTTCTCGAGGAGGCCTCGATGAAATTTCTCGAAAAAAAGTTGCGGCCGTAAGCCAAGACGAGGGAGCCGAATGACAAGAGATCGGTAGACGGTGTGTGCCCCCCGCCGCGTTTCACGCTCGGCTCGGCACGGCTCGGCTCGGCTCGCTTGTCCATCAGCCCCCCATTGGAAAAAAGGTGGTGTGTGTCGCCAGGGTTAATGCTCGGCGCGGCCGCTCGATATATCGAAGATAGACCTGCGTCCCTTCTCGACACGAAACAACGCGTTCGCGCTCCATTTCCCCGACTCTTTCTCGGGAACGAGTCCCATAGGTTCGTGGCCGCAACCTCGGTCGGTTAGTTATTCCTTTCAGCTCTCTCTCTCTCTCGGCACCGGGGTTGCCGGCAGTGCTGGTTACGGTTACGGTTGCCAGTGGTGGTGGGTGATGCGTACGTGCGCGAGTGCATAAACTCGGGGCTGCGTATAATGCACACTAGACGCAAGACGCTTCACAGCCACCGCGACAGCTAACGAAGTGCGTCGCGAATAGAAACGCAGACGAAACCATCCCCCTCGGCGTGCCATCCCCGCGCATCACCCTTTCACCGCCCCTCCGCATCGGACATAAAAGCTCGCCGAGTGGAAAGGGCCGTCTAGCGAAGACGATATATTCTATGGATGGCCCGTCGGATAGAGATTTTATGAGAAAAGAGCCACCCTCCCCAGCCCCGTTTCTATTATTTTTTTTTTTATTCGCGGTGCTACGCCCGCGCACACCCCGTGGGGACGCTTATTGCGAGCTATGGTGGTTCTCTAGGAAGTCGAGAGCCTCACGCGAAAGATCTGTGTTTGCTGTGGAGCCTAGCTTTATGGGATTGTGCGGGCTGGTTTATACGGATACTGCTTTGTTTGGGTGGGTGGCTCCTTCAGGGGTTTGTCTGATAGGGTGTGAATGGCGAATTTTCTGGAAGATGTAGGTGGAAAAGACGAATTGTTACAGTGTAAGGTATTATGTTATTTGTATTCTTGCTCGTAATAGGCTGGTATTTGTAAAAGCAATTTTGGGTAACAGAAAAAATTAGAAAGGAAGGTGCAACCATTTTGCAAACTAAATATGCTTGTATGTATTAATAACAGGCTTCATTCTTGTACTATTCTACTGAAATTGGCTTCTTTATTTTTCATTATTTTTCCAAGCCACGTGAACTACTATATAGGAAGATACGGTGTGTGGAAACATTTTTTTATAATTGAGAAGTGTGAAGTAGAAGTGATGATTTTTTCATAACTATCTTTTTAGGGCTCGGCTACAGTATTTTTATACCGTATCTCCTTTTTGCCACAAAAGTATCATTATTATTGAATTTAAACGAAGCACGCATATATTGATATTAGTGTTGGATAATTCTTTCCTGTTATTCTTATACTAAATATTACATATATCGTAGTATTCAATAGTAAAACTTTTGATTGAATTCGATTTCGTACTATTTTCCAGAGGGTCGCTAACCCTTAGGAGAAGAATGAAAGTTCTCGTTGATTTCAACCGTGACGAATATATTCTTAAAAATCGGTACTCGACTTTTTATCTTAAAACATTTTCTAATTGTACAAACAATTTGTAACAATTTATATGCGCTCAAACAAAATGTTTGATTTTAGAAACATCTTCTAATTTAATTTAATTTTATTTTACCGAGCCAACAACACTCATTGGAAAACATCATCTTGACTAGCGTCAACTCGTAACGCTCTTGAAAAAAACGTTCCTCGTCAACGAAAACCTGTCCGAGAATTATGCAATCGTTCTCCTTTCCTTCTACGTTCCAGGATAATGACACGCATCCTATCCGTTCTCCGAGACGTTCATTTCATCCCGTCAACGCTGAAACAATAGCTTCAAACTCGCACAAAGCGTTCGCGGCGACAGACAGAGTCGATTTTGTGGGTAGAGCGAGTCCGAATACTGCTGTGGATTGAAAATCATTAAACCGTCCGGCGATCCGGGGATCGGGAGGATGCGTCGGATGCTAGCATCCGGCTGGTTTTTCTGCCGCAAGAAACGTCGGGACGCCGGGCGACGCTCGGCCCAGTATTCGCCGCGGCGCTATCGGAATTCCGGAATCGATATCCGTTCCCGTCGCCGTTCCGCGGAACAACTGGATACTTTCGGAACGGTTCTCCCAGCCAGCGATGCAACGCAGCAGCTAGCCGAAGGAGTTAGAGGTGGGGAATCGGTCCATTCGACGGCCTAATTACCCCACGACATCGCGGCAATCCGCGTTAATTACAGGCGAAATGAGCCGCGTGCGCGCGCGCGCGATTGTGCTTCAGTGTAGACAAAAGGCGAAAAGTCCGACGCTACGGTAGCTTTAATACTAGCCGCCGTTCGTTAGCGCGCGCATTACATAGCAGTAGCTGCCGGTCAAGTGGGTTCTTGACCTACTCCGGTTCAGGCTTCGGTATAATTGCCGCGAGGAAAGCGTAACGTTTGCCTAATAGCATGCCGGAGTGTCGCGAGTGGCCTCGAGGACGCCTGACAAGTAGCAAACGAAAATCGACGGACTGAATCGGTTAGCTTTTATATGCCCATTTGGGTTTTTGGCTAGTCCAGCTTCGACTAAAATGCTTGACAGAACTCCGATGAGGGATCGAGAGGATGATGATGATGGGAACCCTGATGCGGGATCGACTACTACGGCCGGGATCTTACTTTTTCGCTGGGGTGGACCGCACGTTCTTCAGCTCCATCTCTTTGTTCGCGGCGTTGTTCTTCTCGGCGTTGTCCTGCGCGTTCGGCGACGAGCTCTGCGGATTCAGCGGTCTGGTCACCGGGAGCGTCGCCGTGTTGTCCGCCGCGGCCGCCTCGACCTCCACGGTGGCGACTTTGCAATCACCGCCACCCACCATCGCAGAATCCATAGCCGCTTACGACCGACCCTGGTTCCGAGATAGAATCAGCGAACGTCAACCGGAGTCCGCTTCGATATGAAGGAGAGAGTCCTCCCGAGAAGGATGCGACAACTGCGAACGCACGACGACCGAGCTGCGATTACGCCACCGCCGCCATTTTGGCGAACGCCTAGTGCGGACCCAGACGATCCCACGTAAACTACCCAACGAACCCGAGCTCGATCCTCCCTCCCTGCTGCTACACCCGTTACACTGCTACACTGCTACCCGATATTTGCCGATTCCGTGATTATCAGGGATAAGAGAGAAGCGAAGAGGAAGAACGACGCGCGGATGATCCTGCTCGGCCAGCGGACTACGAGACACCATTTCCGAAAAGGAGGGCAGGAGGCGCGAGTCAAAACTCTCTCCCGAATTGTTGCTCTCTATTTATTCGATTCCGCGGATCACGCCTGCGCGGAAGTCCCCTCGGATTTTTCCCTCGGAGAGGAGTACGCGCCGAACGCAACTCCTTCTGCGCGACGACGCTTTCACGATGTCGAAGATTATTGGGATGGTAATGAGACTCGCTCGGTGACTCCCTAAGCAGAAAGATCCCTAGACGATCTTAGACTGTTTCAACCTAGGGCTGTCCAAAATGCTTTCTAATACGGATAAGTCGCAGCTAAAAATGTGAATAATTATCCACGGGGGTTCCTGATAGGGTACGAGTTGCAAGAATGTGTATCTGATTGAGAACAAAAAACTTCCAATAGAGAGAACAGAACACTTCCATGATGCACACGAGAATGAGACTGTAGTTCAATGACTTTGACTGTTGAACTATTTTGATTGAATGTTTAGGATCACTAGTACAAACTTAGCTAAATATATATCGGATAGCTAAAGTAACATAAAGCCACAGTAGTTTATTGAAGTGAACAAGTAAATGGAAGCTGCAGTTTAGCGAAAATGACCGTCGAACTAGCTGAATTGAATATTTATGCTCCGCGAAGCTTTATCTAGAACGAGACTGCGAAGTAGCATGGAGCCACTTTGACTTCCAGAACTGGACCAGAAGATGGAGGCTGCGGCGACAAAGATCACTGGACTATCTCAATAGAATATTCATGAGCATCTACGAATCTTTAGAACGAGACAGTAAAGTAGCATCGCGCCACCGTGGCTTACAAAACTGGATCAAAAGATGGAGGCTGCAGTTTAGTGACAAGGATCGTTGAACTACCTGAACTGAATTTTTGCGGCAATCTGCGCATTGTTACCCAGCACGAGACAGGAAAGTAGCATCGAGCCACTGGTTTATTGAACTGGGTTGGGGAGAGGGAGGTGAAATCTAGCCCCTGAGGATCATTGAACTATTTCGGACGGGAATGCCTTTGTACGGAATCGCGCACTAGGCAATAACATCCAGCATTTCATTAGACACAGATACAGAGAGAAGGAGAGAGAGAGAGAGAGAGAGAGAGAGAGAAATTCTGGCGCGAGACAAAACCGATTCAATGAGCAGGATCAGAGGAGGGAGGCTGCAATTCGATCTTACTACTCCAGTCACAAATGTCTCCCACGGGAGTGATACGATTGACGATTATTTACACACGATACCTGCCACGAGACGGAAAGTACCACCGGTGAATCATTGATTCATTGAGCTGAAGCAGTAGAGAGAAGACTCAGCGTTGAACATCGCGGGAATCGAGCGTCGGGCCCGCCATCGCGGCAAGACGGAGGGCTGGCATGCCGTCGAGTAGGGAGCAAGAGAAGACCAAGAGAAGAGCGGGCGCAAGAGCAAGAGCAAGAGAAGAGAGTCGCGATCAGGAAAGAAGGACAGGAGGACCGAGGCCGGGCCAGCCCCAAAGCTCCTCTCTCTCTGTGATCCCGCGCACTTGGTCGAGCGAGCAAATGGAAAATCCCGTGCACACGACCGAACCTGAGCCCTGGGAGGATCGAGAGCACTCTCGCTCCGTTGGTCGACGTCGCGGTCGACGTCGGTGACGGCGGCGGCAGTGGCGGCTGCCACGATCACTAACAGAGTGCGATGCACAGCCCGACGACCGTCGAGGCGACGACCGAACCGACCGACTGAACGATAGAGCCACAGACCGGTGCACGACCAAGGAAGCTCACCTGCTGGAGAGGTGGTTGGCTGAAGGTTCTCGCGGTGACTGCACCCAGGGTTCGGCGGAAAAGGGTGTGAAGCGTAGAGACGGAGAAGGGATAGAGGACGGAAGGTCGACGAGAGAGAGCAATAGGAGCCTGATGGGGAAGGGGAACGGGGGGCCAGACGGAACGGTAGAACCACCGTTGGGGACGGAGAAAGAAGAGAGAGAGGGAGAGAGAGAGAGAGAGAGAGAGAGAGAGAGAGAGAGAGAGAGATAGAGGACACCGAAAGGGTGTCTACCTTATGGAGGCCGTGGGCGCACAGGCGACTAGGGTTAATCCGCGAGGAACCTGAACACGAGCCGACCGACGGATAGACCGACAGCAGCCGAGCGAGATGGACTATGTTATCGGAGCACGGTGAAATGGGGGTAGAATCACGATCGCCGCCCCCAGCATCCCGGAGACTGAGGCTGGCCGGGAGGTCTCTTCCCGGGCAGCGGCAGCTTCTTGCACAAGCGCACTACGGCCACACGGGGCTTTCACTCTATATCGTCCCGTCGACGTGCTCTCTCAGACCATCCTTTTCCCGCTTCCGGCCCCCTTTCTCTCTCTCTCTCTCTCCCTCTTTCTCTTTCCTACTCTCTTTCTGGCTGTCTTGCCTCTCTCCTTCTCCGAATCCTTCTCCCGGCACCGCGCATCGTTTCCTGTCTTTTTCACCCCTTTCGCGCGCGGTCCTCCTTCCACCCTCTTCCTAGGCCCTCTCCTCTCCTTCCCTCTTCCTCTCTCCGGCTTTTTCTCGCTCTCCCGCGACCCCTCTTCAGCATCCACCGGCTGTGGTCTCTAGCACAACGCCGAGGTCCAACGAGAATCCTCCACTATGATTCCTCTCCGCTGGTCTGCCTCGGCCGGGACCCCCTTTGTCCCATCGGAATCTCTCTCGCGTCGCGTCATGAATTTTTTCTAGTCGTACCCTACGTGTCCCCGTTTCCCTGCCTTTTAATTTCCGTCGTAACCGCGGGGAGGCTCGACAACCCTCCGTGGCCCCCGCCTCACCTCTTGTCGGACTCCGCGCTCCCGATTGTCGTTCGACGGTCTCGCGATCTACGAGAGAACTCGATTTAATCCCAGTCCTCGACTCTTCAACGTCTTCCGCTGATTTCGGAAGATGTGTCCGCGGTTACTGAATTTCTACGCTTCCAAATTCGCGAATTAGATTGATGCACGTTCGCAATTCGAAAGTTATGCTGTATGAACTAGCTGTTGATCTTCAGCATGCTGGAAGGCATTCATCGTATAGCATCTAATTGGCTGGATATAAATTAATAACGACAGGTTGAATCGTTCGATAATCTTTTAGAGAATCAATGTTATTTATGAAATTAGCAAGTATAAAGAATTAGAAAAATTTTGTTGCATTAGTATCAACGCACTAAAATTTCATATTCGGAGAGCTGTGCGTAAATGTCCTGATAGAACCCGTATCATGTTACGTTCCGAGGTTCTGCATCAATTCAATTTCTAAATGTGTTCATGAGAAAATTTTTGAAATTTCGAGAACCAAATTACGGCCGGTAAATCAAACTTTATGATAGCATTGATTTCGATTGGAAAAACTGCGATTCATATTGAAAAATGAAGAAATTCCGGTCGATAACTCGACAAAAATGATTGCAAATTGCGGGGTTATTTCAGATAGATTATGAAATGTATTTCCGTGAGAATTTCAGAATTCCCGAAATCTCGAATTACAGCCGCAAAAACAGAAAGGAGAACGCGAACTCGTGTCGAAAAGTCGTGGAATAACTCCAACGAAAATTATTAGATTATGAAGAGTCATTTTAAATGAATTTTAAAATGTATTGCATGGGAATTTGTACATTTTCTAATGATAGAAAATCGTACTTTGCATATAACAGATTGGATCGCATCAATGATTGTCTGTCAAGGCGAACCTCCTCTTTAATATAGCACGATAATCTGTAGAGTGCCCATTTTTACAGCCTACCAGGATATACGGCGTCGGACGGTAAAACACAAGGAAGAAGCAAAGATCCCAAAGAGAGCGTACAGTTCGTAACAAGTTTCTGGCAGAAGTTTCGAGGCCATTCAACCAGTGTTCAATCCTCCTAGTAAGTAGGCACTGTAACGTTCGGGCCGGAGTCCGTTTCAAGTGTACAATTTCTTTCCCCGTAGTCTTAGCTCAACGGTGTAGCCTGCTTGCCAAGTTCTCGAGCCCGTTCCAACTCCTCGAACGTTTCGGTTTCCGTCGCGTCCCCCTCCCGCCAATATCTTTGTCCTATATCTTTCTGATCAGAGGGAACTACGGCGGCAGAAGCCGATGAATTGCATGCTAGAGTCGCTCTTGATCGTCCTCCGCCGCTCATTCAGACTACTTGGATGATAAACGGTAAATAAATATTCAGGTAACGTCCTCTTTCCATTTATAAACCACCGTGTGCCGGGTTATTTAAACATCGTTCGGCATCTATTCCCGTCGATCCAGACGTGGCGGATACTCTGAAGACATCGATGCGTTCACCTGCCTTTGTACCTGGTCTGTCGCCGAGCTGGGGTGCAGTTACCGGGAATCGGTGAAGCACCCTTTCGCCTAACCGCACGTCCTGCATCGTCTCCAGCCTCTAGCCTTTTGTCTCACCGTGGATTCTTCGCGGCGAACGCGTGCGCTATCGCGAATTCCACGCCGCCAGCGTTACGCAATCAATTTTCCAGAGGGAACGCTCTCCTACCTGGTCAATGGACTCGTCGAATTCGCCGAGCCGGATTTGGCACACTCCTAGGACCGTGAAATGACTTTTAACTGGTCCCATATCGCGCATGGTTTCGCCAAATGTGCACCAGCCGGTGGCAATGCTTCAAATTAATTGGAAGGGTTCGTACGAACTGATTGATAATATACTTTAAATCGATTGAAAAGTTTTGGACTTCTTGTTCGCAGATGCAACTAATATACACGTAAGTTATTCTCAGTAAGTATACTACTGAGAATATAAATACTTTCTGTATGATCCGAATGATAAAAAGAATTTTGTTTCGTTCGTAGATAATTTAAATATGTCAAGGTTTTTGAATTTTTCAGATTGTTTTTTTTACAAGCGCATAAAATATACGGTCTATTATTGAATTTTTTAAAATAAAATATTGATGTCGTTGATCACTGTGTTACCAGCAACTGAGCTAATATTAGCCACTGTAGCTACTGAACTTTTGCGAGGCTTTTGCGGAAATTTTATTTTGTGATAAGGTAAAGGTAGGGAAAATCTTCGTCGTCAACGTGTTGATAAATAGTCGAGTTAACTACGATCTCCTTCGCCAATGTTTCTTGACTTTATTCGAGCACACTTTGCCTCTACTCTCTGCTAGGGTCAGCCCTTTGTTGACATAGGTTTAGCTTCGCTTCTGGCGAACGAGGAGATTGGGGTAAGAAGTCGCGAGCTTTATAATTTCAAACCGAGGCGCACTCTTAACCCTTTCCTTACGGCAGTCCGCGCCGCCGGAGTGACGCCCCTGTACGGGTCACCTAGCCGCGAAGTGTACACTTTGCTCGTCAGTAGTCTTCGATATTCGGATTAACGTTTTTCAACGCCACTTTGTGATTGACTTGTATGTACATTCTTTTAAGAGCTACATAACAACTATTACATCGTATTATAGGAATACACATCGATTAGAGTCAACAGTTGATTATACGTCGACTTATATAGTCAACAAATAGGTCGGCACCCGTACCCACGGATCGTCGCACGGATGTCGTCTATAGGCGACACTCGTACACACAGGTCGTCGCGCGGATGTCGCCTATAGGCGACACTCGTACACACAGGTCATCGCGCGGATGTCGCCTATAGGCGACGCTCGTAGCGAAAGGGTTAATGGTGTCGCAAGTATACGGAACAATTTTCGACGTCGTTGTTCAGCAACCAGTAATGATAACAAGCAATATTGATAATGACAAACAACATTTTATTCGGCTTAACAGTTAATCACTGCCTCGACAAAATATGCCAGGAATATTTAATTGCTGTTCGACTGTAGTAAGATTTCTGTCTTGCTGGCTTCCAAATGCATAAAAATCTGCAGCGTAAGTACCATTGTTACGCCGTCTATTATAGACAATAATAGCACGTAAACATTACGAGTACAGAGCGCATACAATATGGCATAAAAGCGAGCTGAAGCCTGGAGGCTGTTTTAAAACCTGACCCAAAAAACCGAGGCTGGGAAACTGGAGTAAAAATATACAGGGTGGACCAAAATCGTGGAACCGTTTCGTTCAATGTTTCTCGAGCAAATACATTAGCGAATTGAAACTTCACTTAGCAGAAACGTACTCGTATCTAAATACTCAAACCTTTCTTGCCGACATCGACGTTCATTGCTTATACGTACAGACTGTGATCATAGTTTTTAAACCGGCTGTAGAAGTGGGCCAGAGAGGAAACACGTACGAGCATTTACTTTTAACTATTCTTTTTGAACTAACATGACAAGTTCATTAAGACGTTCCAAAGTCACTCTGCAGCAACCTTTGCCACGTTTTTCTCTTTTCTAACAATTTTTCTTTAAATTTTCACATTTAATGAATTCGTTTAAGATTTGTAAAATGCAGGGAAAGTTGTAAGAGTATTCACTAACACACTTCTTAATATATCAATTTTTATTTTATTAGATAAATTGTTTCGATTTTATGGAAAAAGTTTACTAGACTATTAGTCGAAGTGTTAATAGATTGTTTTCATAATATCTAGAATTTTCATAACTTTTTCCAATATTAAATTTCTCTGAAATAGATTACACAGAGCAACGTCCTAGCTAGATTCACATCCAGCTCGTTACAAATCAATTAACCTATTACTAGTACACAAAATAGTAACTTCCTGTGCTTTTACATTAAATAGGTTACCTCTACAAGGTCCACAATTGTTTCTGTAAAATAGAATTACTTCAAAATAAACATCTATAAAAACCCTATCCCAGCAACTTTGGTGCACGAAAATCAATAAAAACGACCAAATTCTCCATAATTAAGTGCCCACAAGCGAACACCTATGAAGTCGAACGATTTCAATTCATGAAGTTGAACGATTTCAATTTATGAAGTTGAACGATTTCAACTTCATCAAATGAACTTCAGCAAATGAAAAGTCAATAATAAATAGACAGCCATCAAGAAGAACCTTTTTACAGGCTCCGATCAGCGCACAAAAATCAGTAAAAATGACGTATCGGATCATGAAAAATAAGATATGATGCGCAGGATGTACTTTGATTGACAGCCAGCCTCGGAGAGGACCGGAAGATGTCCTAATTGCCTCCGGACAGGTACCAAAGTCATCCAGAGCGGCTCGAAGCTCGGAATCGTCGGCCCGTGGCTCGATTCCCAGAACTTTTTAATTCCATCAAGTGGAGAAGGCTCCTCGCGGGAGTGTTCCCTGGAAGTTCGGGCAACGGGAAGCGTCTCGCGCGCACATTCGGCCGCGTTCCCACGGGAGGATCCGGAACACCGAGGGGTGGGAGACCTGGCCGGTGGTGGGCGTCGAACGGAGGTGGAGTAGGGGGTGATATGCTCTGTGGTTCTGCGACCCACTGACCCGCTCGATAACGCTGGCAACTCGAGGTCAGTAACCTTACCCTACCACAAAATTCTCGAGCAAAGCGTGCACAACCTTTTTCGAGTCGGCTGACTAGAAACGACCCTTAATTACGATTGAGATCGGTCTGGGATTGTCGTATCCTTCCTAGCCAATTACATTGTGCGTTGACAATGGTACCGCAGAACCTTGAAGAAAGTGCGTACCACATGTTCGGAATCCTTGGACAACCTTTGCGTTGTCTTCGGTTCCTTTTAGAGTATGTCATTGCTATTGTAGTTGGTTACGACGACGGTGAATAGAATAGGTGTTTCAGCAATTCATCTTCAGGACCTTGCATTATCTGCAACACACTCTGCAATAGTAGGTAGAGACACCTTTTCCTCGTTCTTCTTTCAAGATCCTTTTCGTATCATACTATGTGTTGTAATAGTAAACAGAACGGACACCTTGTTCATTCTTCTTTCAAGATCCTCCTGTTATCTGCTACGTACTCCGTGTTGCAATAGTAAGTAGACACCTGGTCCTTTTATCCTTCTTTTAAGAATCCTCTGTTGTCTGTCGATGTCTAAAGGATCTTTTGTAGCGAAATTGTATATAGCAGAGTTTTCAGTTTCCACCACAGTGGTACATAGAAAAGACACAGAAGTTATCCTGAAAACCATGTTTTCTATTACCTGTTGGTGCCTATCAAGTCTATGCCCTCAGTATCTCACAAGTAAGGAGGAGCGATTTCAATTGCTCTTTACTAATTAGCTAAATACATAATGAAAGAGACTCTCTGTTATATACTTATCAAAACACTTTCCTTCCGGCTATTTGCGGCTAACAGCTAAAGTGTTCTGAAATCGCTGTAGCGAATTGCAAGAACTCAACTGTTCTTTTATTTCTACTTCATTAAAATCTCTTATCTCTGCGACAGCTTCAGATGCAATGTACAAGAAGGTTGTCTGAGAACCTCAATAATCTCTCATTTGAATTGTTGAGACCTCTTGAAGTTATGCAATCTTCTGTCTCAACTCTCTGTGCAATCCGCCGGCAAGTTTAGATCTTAAGCATTGAAACAGCAAATGGAGCAGATAATGCACGCTATTCAGATGCATTAAAAGATTGTCTACGATCTTCAACCGCTCTGCGTTCGTACTGCAATAATATCTAAATCTTGAATCATCTTTTGTGTCTATCGAAATAAGATCTCGATCATCTAAATAACAAGTGGAGGAAAAGTTACAGAAAAGATTTTCTATGCTCTTCAGCCGTTTTGGTAACATCTCTTAATATTGTATAATCACTTATTAGCAATCATGGTTAGTATTCGATTCATCGCAAAAGAAACTCGAGAAGACCGAGTATGGATAAAAAAATTGCCTACTATATCTCCTGACAATCTTCTGCTGGCGCGTATTAGCTCAACGTCGAAACAGCAAGCGAAGGAATCCATACCTACAGTTCAGACGAACAAAAGGGTTTTCTGGGAGGCAGGCAGAGTTCAACTCCCTTGTCCCTGTGTACAAATCGATGTGGATGCGCGTATGGTAATGGATTTCCAGGGTTGTTTTTCCGTAGGCGGGTCGGCGACCGTTTGGCAGCGGTATGATCGAGATGCTTGGCAATCGTCCACCGAATCTGCCGTGTCGCTCTCGATCATAGTCCCCTGTCCTCTTATACTTTATTCTTCGCTACTGTCTCTTCCCCGTAGCGTAGAAAAGAGTAGCCTCTACCATCCTAGAAAAGCATCCCCTCGATCATTCCGTCGATCGATCTCTAACGATCGCCTGAGGATTATCGCGATGAAACGCGTCACGCGATACTTGAGCAGTTTTCTCGTTTCCTCATTTCTGGTCTTCTGTTAGGCGGCGTGTTGCGTAGAGGGCGGTCAGGTGTCGTTGAGGACATCGCCAGGTGGACAGACGCACAACGATCCGCGATCGCGTTCCCTGACGATGATCTGGATCGGGTCACCGATACGGCGCAATACTCGTCTACGTGCTGCGAGCATTTTTCTGCGTGCTGTAATATCGCATTGCAAGGATTGCGACAGGCCAGACTCACGCACACCGAGTATTGATTTCGAGTCCCGCTGGCGGTGCTGCCGCGATTCCGCGTCTCCAGAACTAAAACCCGGGACGAGGGAAGGGATCGGTTCCCAAACTTTAGCCCTTCCTTCCCCCTGACCAGGCGATCGCTCGAATTTGCACACCCTACTTTTCAATCGCAACTGCAACACCGAAGCGATAGATCTAGTTATATTATTAGGATTTATAATGCGATCGTCTCTCTGGATACTCAATTCGATCTTTTCCCTTTCATATGTTTCTGCGCGTGCACTGACAATTGCAACGAACACTCTGCGTTGCAACCGGATCTCTGAAAGCAAATAGCTGAAATGTTACGAAGTCAATTTTTTCCTTGAATTTCCGAAGTCCCTTAATTCTTTTTTTCGAACGCGTATTTTGTTCGAGTAGCTTTGAAAAATCGATTGATATTTTATTTGACTCTGATCAGCTTCGAAAATACAATTAACCGTCATATAATCTTTGAATAAGGGTTTAGTCACGTTCTGTGCTCATTAACATATTATTCTTTACTCTTACTATTCTTTCTTGTTTAAAATATACCTAACATTAGAAATACGTCAGAAGTGGTCGAACTAAAGTGTCAAGCAAAACTGGATCGTCTCTCGTACATAATAATCATAAATAGTATACATAAACTTTTGATTACACGCATGGATATAACATCATTTATTACATATATATAGAAAGTTATTTTGTAAAATTTTGAAATTCAATACGCCTTGGAACTTGAGCTATTTCAAATTTCACCCAGATTTTCAAGGTGTTCGCTAGTATGACAGGATGTAGAACAGCTTTCCGCGTGTTTTAAAGTTTTCGCGATTAATTTTTTCTTCAATGTTTCCAACGATTAACGAGAAAACTTGGATCGATTTCGAAAGACGCATGGCAGTTCGGCGAATACTTGGATCGTTACTAGTAAAATTTAATTAATTGAATCTGGATTTATCATTATTTACAGATAACGCCATCGAGCGTCAAATTGAACATTGTTTTCTATTAGGTCGGAAACTATGAAACGGGCGTTTTTAATTGGTCTGTGTTCAGCTGCGACGCCCGTTTCATAGTTTCCAATCTAATATTATGAGTGACACCGTATTCTGTTCCGATCCTATGTTTATTTCTTCTTGTTATCTTAATAGGAAGAAATCAGTGTTATCACGCCGTCGATAAGGTATTAATATTCAATCCATCTTGAAACGAGCAGCCCGCGGCGATCGCGACGCCTCGGTCCGAAAAAGGTAAGCGTCGCACCATGTTCCCGCGAGCAAGAAAGGCACTGAAGAACCTCGGATTTCTTTAAAAGGATCGCTGAAATCGGGACGGTGTCGTGGATCTGGCGGCTGTCTTCAAATATTGCTGAGCAACACGCTCGCCTCCACCGGGGAACATAGAAACGGTCGCTCGGAATACAGATGCTGCGCTAACCGAGTTGACCTCGTCGACTCAAACGGCCTTCGCCAGAGCGTCAAAGAAAAATTAAGGAGCTCTTTCAGAAGCCTTTTGACCCGGAACAAAAACGGGAACGAGAGATCATCCTGAACGGAATTGCGAGCAAATTATTACAAATGATCGTTAGGTTGCAATAAAGACCACTTGTTATAGCATTAGGACTATTAGACTAGTTTACCAAGTATTTAACAATGCTTATGTTCATTTAGACATTTTTCAATCATTGGTTCTCCTCGAAAATAATTTTGATATCGTTAACTTATTACTTAACCGGGTAAGCAAACAGAAATGTAGTTTTATTGTTTTGTATCTTTTACTTTAACAAAAATGTCTAATGTGTTCGATTATTTTACATTACCTTTAGATAAACAGAATAAGATGTATTCATTTAGATGTACAATAATTTTCATCATTGTATTTATATAAAGAAAAAAAATATCTCTTTGAATTTTCCGTACATAATCTTTATCACTAAACGTGCCACCACAGGTCAAATATCCGATTTTATATTTTACAATGAAATTATACATGAAATTCTAAATCAGCTTCCAGTGGAAGTTGTTAAATATATCTTTTTATTGAGGCGCATAGTCATTACTAATAGTATGAAATATTTAAATAAATTTAATCTTAAATCTTTTAAAAAGCAATACATATTAATCACATTTGTTGTTCAATATTCTTCTTCCACGATTTTTCCTTACAAAATCAAGTGGAACCAAGTATACGAAATTAGATCTTCTGAATGTCGCTCAGAGCTGAAAACAACAGTTTATAATTTATTTGGGGCACCAATCGGTCCCAGGAGAAGCATCCAGGGGACACTGATTAACCCGAAGAAACCGGCGTGATCGCGTGGGAGGCGTTTAATCGCGTCATCCTACTCATCAAGCAGTCAACAGGCTGCACGGAACAAGAGTGCATCGGGCGATCCTGTCTACAGGCTTGCCCAGGACGCGTCTCGCGACGATACTAATTAATAATACGGCCCGACCGGGTCTCTAGGCGTCTCAATTATTCGGCCGTCGTTCGAATCCGAGTGATTCGCCCCGAACAAAATCCCATTAATTATCCTCCGTGGGTCGGTTGACAATAAATCCACGCGCTGCCGGCAACCGTCAACTTCGACAGCCGTTTCCGCTCGCGAACGTCGATAAAGTCTTCCGCTCCCAAAATAAACAGCACGCGGACGCATCGCCACCTACACATCCTATCATAACTATCCAAACATTTAGGTAGTTTTGCGGATGTTACGGAAATACTGCAAGCGTTGCTGCAATTAAAAACTGTTTTCAAGCGAGATAATTGTTTGATGTAGGATTTTAGAGGAGCTACAAGCAACAGTACCATTTCCTTTGGTATATAATTAATTGGTAGAAGATGGTTTTTGTAGAGAACAATGCAGATGCTAAATTACGGTAAGCGTAGCCTCGGTGATCCGAACTAATTGGGGGATACGAAGTCTTATTGATCTGTACAATGAATCGTGTTGTATAGAGATCGACACAGATTGAACTGTTTACCTGTGATATATTTACGATATTAAAGGGATCAGATGGTTCGGGTGATCGAGGTGACACTGTACGCGAACACTAAAATTATATATGTAATTTACTAAGCGCATTATAACTACACTGCGAATTTTCTATAAACGCGTCGCCATAATATAAAATCGTGAAAACATCAGAAGAATTTAACAATATCGTTACACTATGTTTTTTACTTTGGAACTATTTCGCATAAAGAACCGCAATCTAATTATAGTGTATTCATATGTAACACAATGTACTTAGAAAAGTGTATATTGATCGGATGAACATTGATATCAAAAGGAAGTAGATTTCTTAATCTGTAAAAAATTCGGCTTGAGGATTTCAATGGATTTAGCTATAACTATCATGGAATCCTGAAAACTATCCATCTCGACCGTCTCACTCGTAAATAATGGAAGGTTACCGAAGCTTAGACTTCTGGCAGTTGCAGTGTTTCAAGCAGAAAGACTCTAACTCACGTGGAGTTGCGAGGTGTCTAGATAGTCATGGACGCTAGTGTATAATGAGATGTAGCCCTGACAGCTGGCGAATCGTAAAATCATCCAAACCCGGCGAGGTCCAGCGACCACGTCGGCTATTTTCGCCTGAAAGCCTACCAGGAACCGTACCGCGATAGCGGAAGCTCTTCGAGGTTCGCATAACGATAACGCGGTGACCACGTGCCGGCGAAACGACCGCCTAATACACGCTCCGAATGCGAAGTATATTTAACCGGGGCCAGAGTCGGCCAACATGCGAGAGTTGCGTGTCTGTTATGGCCCCCGAGTTGCTCTTGCACACGCCGTTCGAACTTCAAAAGAAAGTTGTAAGCTTCGAAGTTGGTATTTACGTACGCATGATTGCGCCGCCGCTGCTAAAGACGACTTGCGAACAAGTCAGACAATCCTTGTAGCGGGATCGACAATTTATTTCTTTATTTAACACGGAGTTCGAGGCTGTTGTCGCTGTTCGAGAATTCTAGTTTTGCTGGTGGTTGCGGGTTATTTGGTTCGGTTGACAAAAGTTTATGGCTGGAGGTATGATATTGAGATATAATTCGCAAAGTGAGAGAGCACGTGAGCACGCAAGGTAGTTTACAGTGGAAGTTGCGAGAGCAGTTCTGATGACTGAGGAATATTATTATAGGAATTTCTGGTTTACACAACTCAACTTCGGGGAAATTGACTTTGGAAACTGATCTGATACATTAATCGAATACGCCGGCGTATCCGAGAATAGTGTAAGTAGAAACGGCAAGCAATGAACAGACACGCGAGCCAAGTCCGATTCAATGGGGCGCGCTGCCTGTCGGAGTACAAATTCAATCACCTTGAAAATAAAGTATGACGCAAAAGTTCTGCTTTACTGTGACAATAGATTACACCATGTAGTATTACGTTCTTGCATTGAAACCGTTGGTTTTTATATTCAATTGTCAGAACTAGTTATTTGTTTCCATTAGTTTCATCTTACTTTTTAAGCGATATTTCAGCCTGTTGTATCGTATTTTCTATTCAACTTTGTCAGTAAAATGTTTTATATCAACAAATTTTTTATTCGCATAATTGATTAAAAATGTTTTAGTAAAAAATGTTTCATTCTCATTTGTCAGGATAAATAAATAAAGTCAAATCAAATTTTCCAGGAACGTGATGCGAATTAAATCAAAATTTGATTCGCTTCTCCATGCGCAATGAAATTCCACCATCTCCATATTTCTCAAACGCAATTTACACAGATGTTAATTAGCATAAATATCAATAGAATCTAATTCCAACGATTAGAACCACTTTTCGGAGTACTAATGCAAAAAGCGTGTTTGTTCTTTCTTCTTCGAGCTTTATTTCTTCCTACCACGTGTTATTATTTATTTAACACAATTACTTTCCATTCATTCTCCTCGTCTCAATAATATTCCTAACATTACACAACAAATTTCTAAATCACGTTTCCATTACTTTGCAAAAATGATTTCTGCACGAATTAATATTCTACCCAAGCTTCTCTTGTCCCGATCTCAATCTACAAGGACGAAAGTTTGCATAAAACACAACAGAGTTCAACTTCACCGATTACACTCATCTTCGAAGCCCCATTAATTCCCCAATATTGTTCTGCGGATACTTGCAGCATTCCGAGTCACCTCTGTATTTCAAAAACATCTGCAATCTCTATTTTTACCCGGCGGGAACGTGATCGCGCGAGACAAAGGAGCCACGTGTCGTTTATGCGTGCCACGTTAGGTTGTTACGCGCCGCGATTGCGGCCACGAGGAACGCAGTCGTAAACGCAATTATCGCGGCGCAGAATTGTCCGAGGATCTTAAGAATCCGCTCGTAAGAATGTACTCACTTGGCGTTCTTTGGCAGCGTGCCAGTCCCGGGGCTGGTGTGCGTGGGGGTGAGGCAGAGGGGCGGGTTGCTCGAGTTTTGAGGCACCAAGGGCTGCCTCGCGTGGGCCGGCGACGTGTGCGAGCCGTATCCGTCAGAATTCAGCTGGAACCGATAAATTAGGGCTTTCAGACACTTTACCACAAAGGAAAACGTGTAGACGTTCTCGGGGAGTTGTTCTCCAAAAAATTTATCAACGCATCAATTCAAGCACGACATGGTTAACATCATTTAAATTGTTACGTATCAACTGTATTTTACATATGTTTGAGGCAGATTCTGAAAAAATGTTGACTTCTTTTTTTATTGCACCTTGTTCTCAAAAGGTGTGTTAATGCATTGTGAACACGTTAAATATTTCTTCATTACATATTTTTGTCTAGGTTAAAATGTACCCAGCATCCGCAATTCCAGGGTTAATTCAGTGGAGAAGTTACAAAAATATTTAAGTACTCAAATGTTTAAATAATTAGCTGTCTTTTTTATATTTATTCCATAATGTTCTTTTTTAGTACATACGTATAAGGAATAAATATTGCAAATTTAATCTCAGTCTTGAACCACTTGAATCATATCATTGCTATGGTAAGAATTGACTATAAATCTTGCTTCGAGCAATAAATACTATTAAGTTACCATAAATTTCGTTTTGAATCTGATTCAACCATGCATCCCTAAGAAAAGAAATGAAAAGAATAATTGTTAGCAATTTCGATAGTAACGTCAATGAACCAGAGCTTGAAGTCAGGTGTAATCTAGGCGCAGACCCAACTTCGCCAGCTGTCCTCTCAGATTAAAATTTATGCCGAACAACACGGAATGATCTATGAATTTTTTCCAAGCTAGAGCGCCCATTCGTTTCACTATGGCGCCCGTATGGAGAGAAAAATTGTTGGCGTCGGCCACTTGGAATATTGGCTGCGGCCGCAGGCAAAAAGTCTCACCATTTATCTTGACATCCGCGGATAGTTCTATCTGTTCCACGAGGGAGGACGTTATTCAGCAGGAAAAATATTCGGTCGGCTCGGTAAGCTAATCGATTCTTCCTCCGCCCCCTCTACCGTCCCATCGTTGTTAGCAAGAGGTTGTCGCGAGACTCCGAAAGTTTTAGGGACAGGGGTTAGCTTAACAGGGAGAAGTTGTTGGGCTTCTTTGTAGACGAAGTTTACGAGGGTCACTGGCCAAGTGTCCAACACCAATTTTCATAAATTCGGCATGCTCGCGGTGTCAAGGGTGCCGCATAGTTCTTGCCGGTAGGCGAATAGGCTCGGAGGGTGGTGAAACTGTACTCGAAGGTCGTCGCGCGTACTTTATGGGGTGTTGCAAAGTTTCTATGGGTTCTTTATGAAGCTGACGGCTGAATCGAACCCTGAGGGTGTTGAAAGTCTGGGAGCTAGACGGGCCATGGCACCCTTCTTAACTTTCACAGCCATTTTGAATTGTTTATAGTTTGATGCAGACACATATGTAATCACAATCTTTGTGGATAAAGTTGAGATATTTATTCTAGTTTCTCAAGACTGGTTCGTGGATGATGATATGTCCAAGATTAAATTTGCTCATTTTATGTTCGCTTATCAAAAATGGATAAGGATTCACAGTTTATTTACGACTCTATGAATCAGTATTTGGTTACCAATCATTTCAAATATGTTTGGCTTATCCAGAATGCTTTCGGATAGTCTTTCGAATACCTTTTTGTTTAAATCTCCAAGAACGATATTCGCAAAAATATCTTTTACTTTAATACTATGTTGGAAAATGTTCAGTATGTATAGAATTATCCGAACTCTGAATTTCTCATTGCACTAAGCAACAAATACTTGCTACATTATTAATGGTCTCAATTGCTTATCAGCTATGGTTTCCGTACATCGATGAAGAAAAATATCTGCAAAATGATTAACGGAGATGGCTGACCATGAACCACGATTTTGATAAAAATGTTTTCTTGAAGCCACAGACTTCTTTGAATTGATGGCCCAATAACTCCTTTTATCTCTAGTCAACAATTTCTTTATCACCGGTATCATTACCACTCCACTATAATCTACCATTTACAACGCTATTTGTATCTTCTGGAATGATTGCAGCCTTTTCGTACGTACTTTTGATTAACATTCGTGGACATCGAGCACAGTTGCGCCGTGCATCTGGGGTTCCAGAATCGGTCGGAAGAGATTCTTGAGATCATACCTTGACGACTGTGCCGATCAGCGAGTCCGGGGGCATTTCCGGGGGGTCAGGAATCACTCCTGGATTCGTGTGTGCCGGATAATCGTTGTGCAGATTGGCCTCCTTCACAGGAGTGCCATCGAGTCGTTCCATGTCCAGGCCGTCAGTCGGTGTCGGCTGCGAGAGCAAGCGCTCCTTCATCTCGTGGAGATACGGGCACCGCTGCATCTCTTCAGACTCGTGGATTCTCGGTCGATCTGCGAACCAGAAAATCGATCAGCTCGAATCGATTTAAAAACGGACATAATTTACTCCGTAGGGCCCTACTCTGGCTTCCGATTGTGGATCTACGAAATCACGCTTATTCAAAGTCAGCAAAATAATTTTTAGCACACATTTCACAATACGTTACAGTTTCGAACATGTACGCATTCTGTAATGAAACTTTATCAATAATTCGTCACTCTTGTACATTGGAATCTTAACAAAATTTTGTAATAATTTGTTAACATTCTTTTCGAATCATAATTTAAGTGATAGCGTCAAATTGTTCACAGGAAGCTAAAGAATTCATTATTTTTCAGTTATATTGTAATACGATAATGGAGGGAATTGGATAAACAATGTTGCTTTAGTTAATCTTCATACTCTACTTCATACATAAATCTAACACTTACTTTTGTTTTCCGTTATTTACTTTTGTTATCCTATATTTACTTTCTGTTATTTGTAACCAATGATAACAGAAAGAATTATTTTACGAAATGTGTCTAAGGAATGTATGAGTGTTAAAGTGCATAGAAGTGTTTGGTATATAAATCAATATTAAAGAAACGAAGAAATGAGGCTAGTATAAAGTTACAGGGAAAAGAGTTGATCTATTATGCAAATGGTACGAAATTCTAACAACGAAGTCATTAATCAATGATCTTGAAAAATGATGGAACTCGATCACTGTGATGAGCAGTTTTGATTCTAGTTTCAAAGGATTGTTCATCGGAAACGAGATCGTCTGAAAGCTTAGCCACGGGAAAAGAAAAAGGAAGAGCACCTCGCGCGGCAATCTTTCGCGAATGATAAGACTAATCAGGGTACGTGAATAATGCATCGAACGGCGGCCGACTCGTCCCATTCCGCCGAGATTCAACGAGATCGATTCTCTCGAAATCGAGTAGCCAGCTCCGATACTCTTGGTCACCGCGTTCCGGAAAATCGAATCGAACAACGGAGGAAGCCTCCCGTGCGCCCACCCCCGCTGGATTACAATCTTTTCGCGTCGTTAAGTTTCATCGAACGCGTCCCTATGCTGAACGCCATGGTTCTTCTTCAACATTATCCTCTCCCTCTCTCTCTCTCTCTCTCTCTGTCTTGCTTTCTCTCCTATCTTCGCGAACACCAGTTTTTCCGCTGTGAACACTCTACAGCCACACCCCTTCCGGCTCACTTCGCATTTGTGCTCATCGACCAGTTTTTCTTCCGATTTTCTGGAAAACTGGGGCAATGGTCTTTGATTGAACTATGAACATGATTTAATCTTTTCAAGACATGGAGCATTGTAGTATTTTCTTCAAAGGAATTGTACTGCAATGAAATTACGTGCTCTTCGATACTGGTTTCAGTGAATCAGTGCTGAAAGGAAGATGCGGCAATCGTTAAATTTGATCAAGCTTTTTGTATGATGGACATTTTATTTCAGAGGTTTAATGTAGGAATTTGTAAAAGCATACTTTTGTTAATAAACTGCAGATTTCTGTGCGATGTAGGAACTTTGTTTGTCAACTGCGAAGTCTGAGAAACAACGATGTGTAAAATTAAACCTCATTTATGTTTTAACCCCTTGCACTATAATAACGAGTCAGATTCGTGGCGAAGATTTTATGCAAGCTGTACTAAATATGAATATAATTAATTTCTTCTACGTTGATGTAAAAATAAATTCTTCTGTTATCAAAGTATAGAAACGAAGGTAAATGAAGACAATTTAGGCAAAAACAATTGTCTGATTCTATGAAGAAAATTATTAATTACGAATAAGTGGTAATCGTCACAGCATGAAAGGGGCGTTAGTGCAAGGGGTTAATTATCATCATTATTTAAGCTCTGGGTTCGAAAGAATCCAGACGTGGTGCGGCGAGAGTTAAATGCATAACATCCGTAATCTGTTTATTGTTTACTGCATAGTAACCTTAAACTATTTTGATTTCATAAAGTGCACATGCTGCATAAAGGTCACAGTATAGTGACGTTGTAAAAATAGTCTGTAACAAATAATGGTGACAGTGATATAGAAACCGTCATTTGTTACCACAAATGTTTCCAAATACAGAAACTGGATAATTGATCTTTCCTCAACAATAATAATAATGCCTAGAGGAATAGAACTTTCTCTCATGTTTTAAAATGTAAGTCCCATAAAGGGTAAGTACAAGTGAACTGTATGCTACAATCTTGTAGTAAAAGTGTTTTGAAGCTAGATTCGTTAAAACTGTAATCCAGTTACTATTATTCTCCATACTGGAACCTTCTAGTTCTTCAGAGAATTGTTTCAATTTTATAAATATTATTAAAGAACATAATGCTTTTAATGAGTAATCAGTAATGAAACTAATCTTTTATCATTTCGATCTTCATAAAAAATCATTCTCATAAAAGGAAAAACAATTAGCTTTGCGTTTCTTTTTTCATGATGAAAAACTAAGGTAAAGTGAGATAAATATCTCATCATTTATAAAAAATTAGACTATGGGTAGGATATTCTTATTTATTCAGAATCAATGAAAATTGTATGAAGTTAACAGGAAGAATATATGAAGATTACACGATGACAGCCAATTTAAAGCTTTGAAAAAATTACACAACTTCAAAATGCTAAAATTGAACTTGCTAAAGAAACTGTAATTTGAAAGTTGCAATTAACTGAATTGAATACTTCCTGATATTCCCCTTTATAAAATTGAATGGAGTTTAATTTGCTGGAATATTTGAACAGTTGAAAAATTTCCAAATATAAATTAAACAATGGTGTCACTCGTATATGACGGCGTGGTAGACAACGCGTCAACCCTCCAAAGCTCAACGTAACGTTGAAGTTGCACAGTAAATCTTGTTTCTTTAATCTAATTATACGTTTAGCCACCATGCAGCTAAAGTATTTTGTTCTGTTATTTCTTTTTCGTTATCAAGGATGTTATACATCGTGATTGTTAACTCATGTTTCACACATCAAGTTCATTTCTTCCTTAAATTGTGAATTCGTTGTTAATTCGTATCCAAAGATGAGTAATATTGAACGATTCCAAGTAAATCTTTTGCATCCACTCAAAAATCTCGGATCACAGATTAAAATAATAAGAACAATGTCAGGACTATGTCTAGACGTCGAGACTAGATATCCTCATCTAGAAGTCGGAACATCCTTCACCGACACATGGGAAATCGAAACAACTTCTATCGGCGATAAAACTTCCCGAAGTAGTCTAGCAAGGTCCACGCTTCCCGACACGTCGGAAACGCCGCTAATCATCGCGATCGGCGGGGGTGTTATCGAGTAAAGGGTTGACTTCACTTCACTTCCGGCGTCTGCGAGCACTCGTGATTCAAGGAATCGATACCAGCCCCAACAAGGGCGCGAAAGGGTTCGGAGTTCGCGGTGTCAACTTACTGGACATGTCTTCGTCCATCGGAGCGGATGATCGAGCGAGGCCCGATTTTCTAGATCCCGCGGTAACCGATCTCGCCGAGGAGCGGCGACGTAAACGCGATCCGATCGACACTGGATCAAGGGGAAGTCCGAACATCGCGGACTCGCTCTCTCCCCATAGCGGCGATCGCCAAACATGGCGGTACCGGGCTGCCAGTCACGTGTATTCATCTTTGCGCGGCTCGCGACACGCTTCGCGGAACCTGACGAGACGGGAAAGCGAACGAGAAGCCGAAGACGAAGCGGGCGAAGCCTGTTCGAGTAGCCGTTTTTATCGAGCCGGCGCTCTCGATCGACGGCGACCGGGACAGAAACCCGATCGAACCGGGACTTCGGGCGCGATCGCGATCGCGATCACTGCGATCGCAACAGGAAATATTTGTAATGACGCGGAGATCGAGAATCCAGGTTGGGATAGTTGCCAGTCTATCGGGATCCTAGCGTGCTTTTTTCTTTTCCAAGAACGACCGCCTGACGTGTCTGCGATAGCGACTTAATCGTTTTGATTCGCTGGATATACCGGGTGGCAGCTAATTTCAGATACGCCTAAGAAAGGGCTGATACGATCTAATAGATATAGTTATCACAGACGTGGGTCGAGCTCGGGATTTTTAAATTGCCAGCTATCGTGCGGTCTTGTTGCTTCGAATACGGACTGCCAGCTAATACAGCGATGCTAGAACTTGAATTTATATTTTTAACTTTGGTTTCTTGTGCACTCTTCTGGTTTTTATTGTTAGTGTCTTACTAGGAATTTTAACCTTGCACTTTATGGCCGGATTAGCTTAGTGTCACAACACTTGAATTTGTCTTCCCTGTTTTCTTTTATCTGTCCAGTGTTTAGGAAAGAGTTTGTGGCAGGAGAAATGTATATCTTTGTAGATATATTCAGCGATCTTCGAAAAATGTAAGCAACTTTTTCTAAACGCAAAATCTTGCATTTCTCCTCACGGTGGATGATTATCCTAGAACCAGCCTCTTCTTTTGCCGCTTACAAAGAATACTATGTATATTAAAAATTATTTTTAAACGTGACCAAGAATTACAAAAATTTATGTCGCCCATCTATCTGTATATCTCTTAGTGCTTATGGCTTACATGACTTTCGAAATTTCTACAAGGAAAATCGAAGCTTCCGCAGATCTAAAATTTGTCGTGTATATTTCTCCATCTTTGGAGAACATCGTCAATTCTGTTCCATTAAAGTCACTGGTGAAATTCGATCGAAGGCACTGTTGAATGTTAAGGCGAGTTAACGAGAGCGCCGTGCATAGGCATTGACCAAGTTACTGGCACAGATTAATTGCATATTCATGCGAAGGTTGATCGTCTGTCTACGACTTTTCCGCGAAATACCAAGTCTATCGTCGAGGCGCTGTTATTGCATCACACGACGATCCATAATGGGTCCGCGATGTGCCTCGATTGACCGATACACGTGTTCCATTCGCAGACTAAACACGTTTACGCTGACGTCTGAATGCGGCCTGCGAGCTAAATGCGTCAGGTGTCTATCCACCACGACAGCGGGCGGCAAAAACTACTATCCAGATCGACTCCTCGCGTCGTTACCGATCGATTGATTGACATTGAACTGCGAGGAAGACACCCCCGGGGACTGTTGATGAATCTTCGACAAGGTTTATCTGACTACGTGCGACTGTATCTCCTTGGAGAATTTCATCGAGCGACAGAGAAATAAATGAACGTGTCACAGCACAAAACCATCTACTCTAGACTCAAAACAAACTTCTCGTCATTGTCATCTTCTCGTCATTGTCATCTACTCGTCAATGTCATAAACGTTTTGTTTTACTTTTACCCTAGTATCGATAATAAGCAAGATCTTTTGGAATTAAAATATTTCGTTTATATTTATATATTTTTATGTGAGATCGATACAAGCCTGTTCAAATCTGTGTGAAAATATTTAGATTGAAGACTATGAATTTTCTACAGTGTAACAAGATTATGGATTATTTGACAAAGCTGTCCAAATAGATTCGGAAAGTCTTAAACTGACAAGTAAACATTTGTTGCGGTGTGGACGTATTAGAATCTTTAGCAAAATAATTGATATTCGTTTAAAAATTGTTCGACTGACAAAAATAATCCTACATACTAAATAATTTCACGTATGCCAGTGCCAAATGATTAACTCGAAAATCAAATTGGAAGAATGTTTCAATATTAAACCACGGTGGTAAATTTAAAAAGGTCGGAGGATAAATCTGGCACGAGACCGTCAGAAGAATTGATGCATCTTTAAAACCGAACTTTAACAATCATAAAAATTCTATGAAACGATGGCGTTAATTACAAAATATCAGACCATCGACAAGAATACGAAGCATTTTATCAGCCTGTGCTAGAACTCTTAATTAAAAGATCACTTCCGGCAGGAAGGAGCGCTGTAAAAGAAATCGGAGGCAGGTAGAAAACAAGCGGAGAAATCGGAAAGAAATTAATAAAAAACAAAAAAACGGGATGTATTAAAATAAGGAAGTTCAGGAATCGTTTAATATTTAATTCCGCCTGTAATAAACGTCCAATGAAACGTATTATAGAATTGGGTCGCCGGGGAAGCCGAACGAAAGCCGCGCGCGGCAAATAGAGGGAAGTGGGATCGATTCCGGAATAAATTTTTCATCGCGGGCCCATTGCTCGGGATCGCCGTTTCATGGGCAGAACGAGCACGCTCGCGAGATGGATGCAAGAGATGCGAGGATCGATTCTCGAACGCGGGGCTAAATGGCTAAATGGGTCACTCCCCGACGCAGCGCGCGAGTAATTAGCGGGAGTAGAAGAGGGTTTACGTAAGAACGACTTGTTGTACGTTTTTGCCGGTAACGAGCCGGTCGACGAATCAGATTTCCCGGTTATCTCGTTTCCGTGGTGGGGTGTCGTTTGTCATTGGGTATCGTGTGATTAACTGGGTCGTTCGTCAATGAATACTCGATTCCAAAAGTCGCAATGTTTGCGGCGTTCTCGTAGGACCGAAAAATACACGGTGCAGTGTGTATACTATCTTTCGATTCGATAGAATATACACGACAGGGTTCGAGGTACAGTTTTATGTACTGTACTGAAAATGGTGTTAACGACGAAATTCAGTGTCAACAAAAAAGCATACGTCGAGGTGATGCACCGTTACGATTTGTCATTGGAGTCATTCGAATATGTTACGCAGTTTCCGAGAAAATGGCTGTCATTGCCATTTATAAATCTAAAAAATATTTGACAGTGTCGTATATCTTGTAAAAGATTTATATCGTTTATTTGTCTTCGGATTTGTTCGAATATCCCGCATAGTCTCTGGAAACGTACCGTTCAGGGTGTGGATTTTCAAAATGATTCAGCAAGCTTAAAACGCAAGGGGATTGGATCAGAACCCGAAGAAAACAACGGATGTGTTTTAAATAGCAACGTAACGGAGCCAATGCACCTCAAATTCCCATTGTTCTATATTTACCGTACGTTTGTTACGGCAACGTATCCACAAGGGAAGAATTATTGATCATCGAGCGCCGTTGCGCGTGAAGTAAACGACTACGGTTATTTATAACGTTGCGGGGGAACCGATGACACCAACGCAAATAATAAATAATTCAGCGTGGGACTGCTTCCTTGGTAAATAGTGTTATCTGGCGCGGAATCATTGCTGCTTAAATTGGAGCAGCCAACGGGTTTCCAAGTAATGTCGTTCTCTACAGTTTCTTTCTTTTCTGAGATTGATTCGCCGATGGCAGAATTCAGATTCGGTCGATGGAAATAGGTGCAGCTTATTTTTATGCGAGTGCATGAATATTATCGGCTGTTTTTAGCGGCCTGATTTATAAATCCGAGTCTGACTGCAGCGAAAAGATGCTGCAGTTTGCGGGACTCATACTTTATTAGTGAAGAAATCTGGAAAGACAGTAACGAGAGTTTATGTAACCTTCTGTTTTCACTTTTCACAGGAAGGAAGTTCATTTAATTATACTGTTCTCAAATCCGTTTAAGATTCATGATTAGCAGGCCAAGGATATCGATAAAAATCTGCGCTCTCGTCTATTAATTTAGAGAAGTTTTAATTAGACGGAGCTATTTTCTGGATCACTGATTTCAATGAAAAGAAAATGAAAATTTTAGTATTGCACTACTACCATCACTGATAGTAATTTGTTAACGTTAAAGTAAAAACAATACTGATGCTATATTAGAGATAAATGCACAAAAATCAACAGTCTACTGAATCAATTTTTATAATCGTTTCAACAGACAAAGCAATATCTAAAATTGTACTAATCTTTATTAAACAACGCTACTTAGGTATTAAACATTTTTCAAAATTACTTCGTTTCACTACTTTCTATAAGAATGGATAAGTACTGGACAGCGAGGTACCCTTGACTAAGAGTTACAAAGAGAAGCTGACCGAATTTCCCGCAATAAACTGTGACCTTCTGACGGCCATGCAACCATAAATCACGCGCAAAATCCCCGCAACCTGGGAGCAGACAATCGCAAGAAGCTGCAAGATAGCTGTACGGGGGACACAATAGCTGTCGTTTAATAAATTCGCGTTTCCTCCGTCGACGGAAGTTCCGTCGCGTCTCTGAAAGCTGCGGTTCTCGCTCATGGCAGCTGGAAACACGAGGCAGGTTTTATTTTTAGACGAAAACGGCGAAGTCTTTGTTAATAACGTATTACGTTTCATGGAGGACGCAACGTCAACGGAAAAATCGCGCTGAGCTCTCTCTTTCTTTTTCTCTTTCTCCCTCCGTGTCTCTATTTCTCTCTCTCTCTCTCTCCCTCTCTCTCTCTATCTCTCTCTCTTCGCGGGGAACAATCGGCGAGAAGGCTGTCGGTTCATCAACTTCGCCACGTGTAAATGTTTGCGGGCTACCTCGGAATAAATTACGGCTACCAGCGACGGCTTTAGAACCGCTTCACGCGCGCGCCTTATTTTCCGAGCGATTTGCGACCGTTTCTGCTTCTGAAACTGCCGCTGAGCGGATTTAACGCCGCTTCGCCGAAACGTGTCGGCTCCGCGCGAAAACGCGCCGATTTCGTCGCCGTGCTCCAGTTTCACGGCGGTCCTGAATATCAAACGCAACGCTAATTTTCGACGAACACCTCGTCGTTTTTTACACGCAATTACTCGCGAACAACGTTTCATTAAACGCGGGTTGTACAACGACGGGGAGCAGCCAGTCGTCTCGTAAAACATTCGTATACACAGAGAAATGGTACATAAAGATTCATGCGATGTTCATTCTTTTAAAAGCATAGCACGACAAAATGTGTAGGAGATTTTGTCCAATGTATGTGATTTAAATCATAATCGCAGACGTTTTGCCTAATAATTTAGGATTTAATGTTAATTTAAAAATCTTTGGGGCAATAAAATGTTTAAACAAAATATTTGAAGGAGATTTTAATTTTTTTTTAGTATTTTCAGTACGTATGTAACTGTTTCGTGTGAATTGTTAGAATTTTCTGTATGGGTTTAATTAGTTTCACACAGTCCCTATACATAGAATTCTTATTGTTATGATCTATTTGTTTAACGCTTTTTATCTATAGTTGCACATAAGTCTTTTGATGACAGCAGCAGGACTAAGTACTTTATAAGGCTAGATAATCAAATTTTTATGCAAATTACAAACATCAAAATGTAGAAAATCGTTAAAAAATTCCCTCTAATGAACACGAAATAAAATTTGTACTATTTGTTCTCAATAGATGCTTCTCCCATTATTTTAAAAATTCGGTAATCCCACAAATGCACAAAACTTTAACAGTCTATCGAAACCGAATGGATCCTTTTAAGGATAAAGTACATGTAGAAATGTATGCAAAGGTAAATCACTGAGGAGACAAAATCGAAAGTGAAATTCATCGTTTTCAACAGCCGACGCCAATGAATGGCAAAGAAAGTGGGGGTGTATTAAATGTAGCTCGAATTTTGCAAATCCTTTAAGGATTTTCCACGCAGGGATTTCGAACGCGAGAGGTTCCGCGAAGTGCCATTATTCGTCGTTCCCGCGGAGGACTCGCGATGGCGTGAGAGAACAGAGTTTCGACTGGAATAATGCGCACACCTGCGCATTTCGTCGCTGGGAGTGTAGACAATCCTCTGTTTCCCTGTAGCGAGGGTCGCTCGCGTTCTCTATTTCTGGTTGCCACGGCAACGGTCATGAAATTTCCCCCCGCGTCGCAGGAAATTGCAGTCGAAAGGGAGAAGAGCACGAAGACGTAGGCAAAGGGCTCGGAGAAGGCGAGCGTCGCGTAGTTACTGACCTATCTTGTGATTCTGAGCTTCTCTCGGAGAAGAGCGGGGATGCCCGGAGACGATAGGGTGGCAAGCGACGACGACGTAACGTCTTGCGAATGGGACAAAGGGAGTGACAAGGGAGCGTCAAGGGAGGGTCGACAAAGGGAGAACTCGGCCACTATTTTTAACGCGAAAACACGCATCGAGCGAGAGGGGCTCGCAAAAAGACGATGATCTGACGCAGGAAAAACACGATCAATCGGAAGCCGTTCGAGGAGTCTGGGGGGTGGAAAGCACGAACCGCACCGAAACACGGCGAGTAGCGCGAGGGTAGATTCAACAAGTGCAGGACCGGTTCCACGGAATCACGGGGAGGGGACGATACGGCGCGCGATCAACAGGACGCCGCGATTTGTCTCGCAATTAGGGGAGTTAAGGTGATTCTTCCACGGCGTAACGAGTCATCCCTAGCCTACGGTTTCGGAAGCACTTTATTAGCCGTCGGAAGCGATTACTAGATTAATCTCTCTGCCGGAGCTCCAGAGACCGTTGGAAACGCGAAATGTCAACAGGATAAGCGTTTATCTTACAATTAAGAGGCTTACGAGGGTCTATGGAGCTCTTTGAGAATTTTCGAAATGGCTTCGCGAGGCTTACACACGCGGTTCTTTGAGGACTGATTTTCCATACGAGACTTTGGGAACGAATCGCTACAGCGAACCAGAATGCTCCACTGGGTGATCGTTCGTTTCACTATAAATAGATTGATTATCTCTGTGCTGTTCTGTAAGGACTGCGTACGGTTGTTTGGAAATTGTTCCATATACACTAGACGTTCAAATAATCTACCAGAGTTCATTTATTTCACTATTATTAGACACTGTCTAAAATGTCTTTTTAACCCCTCACCTTACGATTTCTTTCATAGCTACCTTAAATAACTTTTGTTTGCCACTAATAACTTCATACGTGAAACAGATCATTTATATTTAATGTTTCTCAACCATTACTTAGATGTTTAAATATTGACAATGGATGGGTAGAGTTTCATTTCCGTTTAAAAGCGACTAACATTCATATTTAGTAGATCATGTTCTAAATCTTCGTAACACGATATTTTAGGTTAAGGGATTGGGGAAGACTCTGCGGGGAAGATATTTTAAAATGATTTATAGACGATTATTAGGATGCTCGTTTATTTTATTATTAATAGTCTGACAGATTCTGAGATGTCCTTTAAAGATTGAGACTATCTGAGACTTTCTAAAATGGTCATATTTTATGTGACCCCCTTCAAATATATTTTTAGCAATGGACATTTTCTAACTATAAGCTTACTTCCTTTATTATTGATTAGGCGATTTTAGAATGATGTTCTTATTGTTACAATTTTTTAAATACTCTACCACAAAACAAAAATGATGAATTTTTAAGGTCTACTTTTACAATGATTCCTGTGTACTGTGTGTTAAATAAAACTTTCTAACGATGAGCATTATATCCAACATTAAAATATATGTGTATCAACATTTATGATGTTTTTCCGAACACTGTTTCCTTTTGCAAGTGTTTGAAATTATTTTGCCAAGGATAGGAAACACGGATGCTCAACAGTATCGATATCTCCTGCAATCGAGGGTTTACCACCCCGTAATGCAGTTTACGGACACTATCCCTACAGATGTTTCATAAACGTATTGTTAACAGTTACAAACACGAGCAGCCAACAGGCTACTAATTACTTCACAATTAAGAGTTCTACAACTTTTGTATTATTTACGTAATTTCAAGAACTTCGTAAACAGATTTAAAATATTTCGTTGTTCTGAACCAATTTTTCAAATAATTTCATCACGTCAGTTCACCAGGCTACTATCAGTTCTCACAATTAAAACAGCGCAAGGCCTAATCCAGTTATCGACTCCCTCCGTGACTAACTAGCAGAAGCACTTTGTAACTCGATATTCACAACAACAGCGCGAGAGAATCTCGGTCGGAGCTAGGTACAACAGGTAAGCGAATACTCTAAAGAAAGGACAAACATTAACAGGGAGTGTGAGTGGGTGTCAACTACAGATCAGAAGAGCTGCAAATACAACGAACAAAGAGACAGTATATCAAGAAAGTAGATAAACAAAGAGAAAGATAGTGAGACACAGAAACGAAGAGAGAGAGAGAGAGAAAGGGAGGGAAACGGAGAAGGAAGATGGGAAAGGACTGCGAGGGGAAAGAAAACACAGAAAGAGTAAGAACCTGAGAAATCCTTGGTTACCTGTGTGCGAGAAAGGCTGATACAGGATTCTAACGCGAACCCGCCGGCAGCTAGTTTGCTCCGCGATAACTGACCTATCCGAACGCGGGTCCGGGTGACGCCGCGGCGTCGCGGTGCTCACTGCGAGCTCACGTTCCATTCGGTCTCTGGAGAGACGCGTTGCTCGCGAGCCTGGCTGCTTGCTTCCTATTCTTGCACATCGCCCGGCTATATATTTCGGAGGAAAATCCGCGTGGCTGGTCGGCGTCACAGGCTTTAATCACGATCCTGGAGCCGACTATTACACTGCATCCTCCCCGGTTCGCTCTCCCTCCTATTTTTTTTTCTCTCCCCCTTTTCAACAGTTCGCGGCGATGCACACTCTCCGCCACCCTCTGCCGCGCCGCGGTGCCGGTGGCTGCCACCACTTCTCCTTGTCGGCTACTACCTTCTTCGCGATTCTCCCTCTGTCTCCCTACGGCTCTCTTTCCTCTCTTTCTCTTTCTCCCGACGCCTCCCCACTGCTCCCCTTGTTCCGGTTTTGGGCCGTCCCGGTTCGTCGTTCGTCTATTCACGTGTCGCGCGAACAGCCGAGAAGAAGAAGAAGAAGAAGGGACGCGTGCGCGCACGTGTGCGGGCCTGAAGCGTGTGACACGTGCGAGCCAGCTCGGCAAATGTGGAATTATTTCTGCCTTTTGCCATCGTACCCCCTACCTGCCTCTTCCCACGCTACCTTGCTTCCCCCTACCCTCGTACCTGCCGCCGAACGACGCTTGCTCGCTCGTGAGCCACACGACGGCGTCGACGCCGATAATACCGAGCACCGGCGCCGCTCCGAGCCCGCTTACAGCCCGTTCCGTGCCCGACCGGCCCGCTGCCGTGCCGGCCATTCCGCGCGATTCACCGATCGCTATTGCAGATCTCGCCTTGTCAGCGTACCCTGTCCCCCACCCGCCTCTTCGTTTCCCTTCTCTTCCTCTTCCTCTTCCTCTCCTCTTCCTCTTCTCTTCCTCTCCTCTTCCTCTCCTCTTCCTCTCCTCTTCCTTCGCTCCGACTCCTACATTTATATCGATCCGCGAGCCACCACCGCTAATGGAACCTGGATAGTGAACTTAATTTGCTCCCTTGTCGCCTTTCAGGCTTGCGAACAATTCGCGTGCGAGGTGGTTATCAATTTCGCTGCCTCGACTTTTCTCTTCTCCCCACTTTCGTTTTCCTTCTTACACGCGGATTTGCATCCAGCGATAGAGACCGCTAGCGGCTGCTCTCGATCCCTCGCACTGGATCAGCGCCCCCGTCTCTTCGGTCTTTTAGAGATTGGGTAAGGTGAGCACAATACAAAGTTCACGCGCTTTTGTTTTAGAGATTCGTTAGGTATCTTTGTTGATAATTTGGAAGTTCGGTGAACGGATCGCACTTTTTCTTAGAATCACTGAATTGCGCGGAGATTATAGAAGTCACTTTTTTGTGATTAAATATTTCCAACACCTTTTTATTCGAGTTTATACATCACTGCGAGGTTTATTTTGAAGACGATTATAGCATATTTTCACTTCGATAACCGGTTTGGGTTGAGACAGTCCGGACACCGTTTTACTCCAGCATACAGATGACTGTGATTAGTTAATTTTCACTGCAATAATGAAGTTTCACATCATGGACACTCTATTCTTCAATTCCTTAAATCACTGTGTGATTGACGGTGAGGTTCGTTTAATGAATCTTGCACTGTAAAGACGGTATTTAATAATGAAACAGTATAGACACCTTCTTGTTCAAGAATAAATCAGTTTAAGGCTGATTTACAAGTGGATCTAAGTTATATGAACTCCGCCTTGTGCAATTATTGAAGTCACAGTACGCGGATCTGCAAAGCTTTCCAACAGATTTTCACGTTGGTTTAACACGCATTGCGAAATTTCTCACATTATTTCTGTTTAATTATTACGTTAACCATTTTGCGCACCTCTAAAAGTCGCTATTGGATTGATAATAAAACTTCACTATATTTCGACACTAATTCTTTTCATTTTGAAATTAGCTAAAAGCACTCCTTTTTTCTCACAAGCTAGATATCAAAACCACATTTCTCTCTAAAATGAAGTAAAATCCTGTATTCAAATACAACGGAGATCCTAGACCCATAACCTAAATCCCTAAATTCTATCACCTCTTCGTCCAGCCACAAAATCTCACGGTGTTTATAACGTCACCTTCGGCGTTCGTGAAGCGAGCCAATAATTCGGCTCCCCTAGATCGCAGCCTAATGAAGAGCATACCAGGGCGCAGCATGAACGCGTTTAATTGTCAGCGCGTGGCCCGCTCAAAGATTCCGGTTGCGTCCGATTACGGGGGGTTCCTTTCATCGCGGCTTTCATGTTATTTCGGTCAGCAGCTTTTCTCGTACCAGCATGGAAACCGGAAGCGGTTCGGTAGCAGCAGCAGCAGCTGTGCTTGGACCACAGCTAGCTGGCAGAGCCCTCTATTCGACAAGAAGCTATCGATCGATCGACGAACGCCGGTTAATAGATTCCCGATTGTGAGGCAGGCATCGAGACAGCATTGTCGAAGCCTCGATCCGCCGATTATTGTACCGCCGTTGGAATTCTGGAAACGTCGCCAATTATCGTATCCCCGTTCGGCCAAAGAATTCTCGTAGAATCACTGCCGGTCGTTTCCCCCTTGCCTAATTAATTTCTTCTTCTTCTTTTCCCGTCTCTATCCGACGGCAGCCATCCCGGAATTAGCATTTGAAATGTTTGCGACCCCCGAAGCCTCTCCAGCCCGAGTCGAGGCTCGCTCTTTTCCCTCGTTTTTATTAATATTCTTCCGCGTTCCGGTACGCCGCGATTTCTTTCAATGTTTTGTCTCGTGGCTCGAGCACTTTCTGCCTTTCTTCTTCCTCTTTCTGCCCTTTTCTCTCTCTCTCTCTCTCTCTTTCTCTCTCTTTCGCCTCTCCGTTTAGCGATGCTAGGAAACAGGGACAACTCGATTCAATTTTGCAAATCGACACGAAGCCGGGTCTCTCGCTTCGATGGAGATTCAGCGACTCGCGAGGATCCCGTCGAAGATCGTTGCCCCGGAATAAGCTCTCTCCCCGCTTGAACCGGCTCTTCCACAGACTATTGGATTCACAGTACTATCCGTCGATTTATAATGAATCGACGAGAGCTCGCGTAGGTCGTTACCCCAACACGGATAGACCACCAAGCGAGCGATTTTAATGCAGCCGAGTGTTGCTTTATACCGCGAATACCCGCCGCCATTTACTTCGTCGTGACACAGTTCGGAGCTGACTGCGCCTGTGGTTACCTAGCCGGCTTGTCGCCCGCACTTTTTCATACGGATCGCGGAAGCTGGCGGACGAGGAAACCGAGATCTCGCTTCAAGAACACGAACGCAAGCCATGGTAAACACTATCTTTATTTGGAATCGATGATTTCATTGGAATCCCCCTTTCCTACGATTTCTCTGGTTGTAGCAGTGTTCGCTCTTTTGGAAATTTTTCTCACTCTGTTTACTTTTTACTCAACTATTTTAACCATTTTTAAGGATTTAGGGTGGTCTACGCTTTATTTAATATTCATATTTTTCAAAATCTTTAGGTATATCTACTCTCCATTTAAGTATTTTTCAATTTGTATGGACGTCTATTATTTATTTGAATATATTTCTTAATGCTGAAGGATACTAGTATTTGTCACTTCAATTATTGGCAGCATTTATTCATTTTAACATCTCTCCAATTTTTGGAAAGGTTCCTTTTCGTTTGGAATAATCTTTTTAATTTTTAGAGGCGACTTCTTCGGATAGTTTTTCAATTTTTAGCGACATCTACGATTTGCTAAAATATTTTCTTAATTTTGGGAATGTTTACTATTTCTTGAAACAATTTTTTAATTCGCAAATGATATCTATTAATTTCCTAAATATTTTCTTCATTTTTGGACAATCTATTCTTTCGTTTCATTAATTTCGAAAAACGTTTCTAAGATTTAGATACACGTATACGTATTCTTTCTTCAAACGAATTTACAAATTTTGGTTTACATATCTCTTTTTTCTTTTAGCCAATCTGATCAAGTTAACTTGTTTCCCCTTAACAATCTGAATTACTGTCACAATATTTTCTGTAAAATTATATCGGCGATGTCCGGCATAGAATTTATAAATTTCAAGAACAAGTAGAAAATGTATCTACTTCTTTAAAAAAAAGTTAGCAAAAAACCAAATTCTATAATTCTTTACAACAGAGATCTGTGAAAGTTCAAATATCAAATTAACTGTCATCAACAAATTAATAAAACAAAAAACTAATCACTGTCACAGAGAAATGTTCACATTTCAAAAACACAAAAAAAAATGTTCAAAACATAGCGAAGTTATTACAGATCGCACAAAAATCTTACCACCAAAATATATTTCACGAATAATGAAGTAAAATTTAATAAAAATAAAGAGATTAGGTACCATTTAAAGATATTTCCCGAAAAAAAATACACATGAACGTAGGTTTGCACTTAACAATCCAGGAGAAGAAAACGCGTAAACTACCGTAGCAATACAACCATGGAATACAAGTTTCCATAATACCCTTGCCGCAAGATGACACTATTCAGTGTACGATTCCATTATTATCACAGTTTTTCCCACGATAACGAGAAAACTCGTCGGATAAAATCGTGCAAGAGTTTCATCGTTTCGCGCGGACAGGCGGCAACCCAGTTCGGAACACTCATTAAATTTGTACTCGGACAGGACCGTGCAAAATGTGTCAGCCGCGAATCCATCCGCGGCAGGTTTGTTTCTCTCTTGTCACCGCTTCTCGCTTTAATCCCCGGGTATATTGCGCGGGTGGTAACGAATCGCGAGTTCGTTGTTCAATCTCGGCCGACGCCGCGAACAACTGACGAACAAGCGCTCCGCGCTGCGCGCTCTCTCTTTCTCTCTCTCTCTTACTCTGCGCTCTTTGGACTCTCAACGTTCGGCGCGAGAACTTGCGACCGCCGAGCCCTCGAGTGGAACAAAGTGGGCATGTAATTAAAAATGAAGCACGCCCCGCTATGAAACAGTGGCCGGCAGTCCTGCGGTTCGCCGATGAGCTTTTAACTCCGCTCGTCGAGTATCGACGTTTATTGAAATCCCACCCCAGCTGCCAGCTTTGTTCCCGGAGCTGGCCAATAAACGGGTAACAGTTTATCTAAAAACGAATTAAAAACTTGCCCGAAATTACCGAGGACCGTTGCTCGATTTACCCTCCGCGATGTACGTTTTGTGATCTTGTCTACGTTTACGAATTTTTCTAATTTGAAAAAGTTGGTCTAGATTTGAGAGTTGGTTCATATTTTTTCCGAACGGTTGTTGACTCTAGAGAGGTACATTCAGATGTTAGGAAAATGGAAAGTATTTTTATCCTGAACGTTCATGTTCTTTGAGAATTTTCTGAGTTTGGAAATAATGGCTACTGGTTAACAACCAGTTAGATTTGATCTATTTTTAATGTTTAGGTTCATCTTAGTTTCTTAATGTCTTAAGCACAGATTCGACTAAAGATTTGTAGCTAGTAATCTACATTAGAATTAGACTGTCAATTCTACGCATTTACGACAAAAGTGAATATATTTTAAAATATATTTTTGTCTTATTTTCAATTCAATAAAATAATGAAAAGAAGATAATTTTTATTTTTGTTAAAAATCCGTAACACGTATTATTTTCTAGATTCATTTGCTAAACATTGGACACAAAATAAATTTCACATTTCGATCAATTTTTTAAATTCATCCTAATTTCAAAAATTTTATGAATGATATTCATCTCTCTCAGTTTTCTAGATGCACCCTAATTTCAAAAGCGTTACAAATCATCGCCAACCACAATGATTCGATTTTTTAAAAATTGTCACAATCCGAAGCAGCACCCGCACACCATTGTAGCAGGCTCGAAATTTCAAAATGGCGGTCATCGAGTTTCCAGTGCGGGTCAACCGAGCGAATTAATTAAACGATACACAAGTTACCGGACGAATGCAACAGGAAACAGAACAGTAGGTCTAGTTCAAGGATTCTTCACGGTCCCACCTTCCCGTTGATAATTCAAGGTAGGTCTCATACAAAGTTAACGAGCACGGAGTTCGTTCACTCTTGAGTACGAGCACATGCACAGGAGCCGGCCGATGATGTCATCGGAGCAACACGTATCGTAGGAAAAGGTCTCAATGGGCAGGACTCACGAGGACGAGTCGTATAGATAGTACGAGAGTTTCGTAGCCCGAAAACACGCCCGGGTCATCGCGCCGGCTCCACCCGTCCTACCAAATCTGGTCGATACCATTGCTCGGTCGGCATTGCCGAAAACTATGCTCAACAATCTCCCCTGGCTCACATTCTAAATCCTTGTTTCAGCTACACGACTCTCCAATTGCAAAATTTCGCCGATTTAAGCTCAGTTTAAGGATTAATTGAGGGGATATTGCACGAAAAGCATTCTTAGCACCCGACTGATTCGTATTATTTTTACTGAGATTTAAATAGACATCAATGGGGCGATTGAATATTTATAGCGCTGAGGAAAGAAGCTGGCGATTCCATTACTGAATTAAGCTGTGTTCTCTGGAATTAACTCTCCTATTGCATTATACAAAAATTCTTGACATCCCTATTTCCATCTTCAATAATTATTCTGTCTCAGATTCAGATACAGGTATCAATTAATATTCATTTAATTCAGGACAACAAAGCTAATTTCTCAATATTTTGATTACCGTGCAATACGCAAGAGTAACATTCTAATCATATTACGCAGAAATTTTTTGCATCGTTATTATAGATTTATGAGGTTTACATATAGGTATCAGTGGGGTAATCGATTGTATACTGTACAGCATGTACGAGTAACTGTTCCATCACATTCTACAAATATTGTTAACACCCTCATTGACCTACAATGTTTTTGTTACGACTCAGGCACAGGAACAATACGGGAAAATTACAAATTTTGAGTGACCCAGAAGAGACTACTCGATCATTAAACGAATCTCGTCCATGGTTCAACTACAAATTTCGCAAAAAAAATACATGACTAAAGTATTCCCTCCACGAGTCCTCCAATTATCCTACACAAGACCCTCGATAATTGAAAAATCCGGATATCGATAGAAAATTTCCATCACACGGAAGATAGCAAACCCGGGTAAAGGTTAGGGCCAGGTTAGGTTAGGTCGCAGCATCCCGCACAGGATCGCATCCTTTCTCGAACCGAATCGAATTATATCTTTGATATCCTCAAAAATCCAGCCGAGGACCTCGAAGGTCCTCTTGAAAGCGTCTGCTTATCGGATCGTAAGATCGCAGAAGATAGGGGATAGCAAGCCTTCATACGACAAGATCAAGAGCACGTTGTCCGAAGGTATCCTCGCGATAATAAAGCGTCTAAAGGGTGAGAGAGCCGGGAGAGCAGGACGTGGGGTCAACGCCGAGAAGCTTGTCTAAGGTCGATCGGGGGAGAGGCTTACGGTGCTAGAGAAATCCTGGCGTCGCCGTGGAGGACAACGATGGGGCTGCCTGGAGCCAAGGTTCTCGGCTTCACCGGCTTCACCGGGGCGGCACGCGGCGTCACAACAATCGGAAGCCGGAAGCAGCCGAGGCTGTGGAGGCGGCGTGGGCGGCGGAGGCGGAGACGGATCGATCCGGGCCGGCCGGCCCGCACGATCGGTCGGTCGTGGACCTCGAAAAAGCGGCACGACGAGGTGCTGCCGCGGCACTCGACACGAAACACGGCCAGACTGCATGGCGACCACCTGTGAGCTTCCTACCGGCGCCGGCGTCGCGACGCCCACGTACCGTCCATCGACCCGAGCCCGAGAACGACCCTCCTGCAGAGCGCTGCCACGAGAGAACGCGACCTCCTGCGACGTTCGCGCCGAAACCGATCGCCGATTGTTCCCAATCGTCGCCTTTCTTCGGACCATCCCAAAAATCCCTTGAAAGGGTCGATTCCTGAGATTATTTCAAGTAATTTTTTCCTTAACGAAAACGTTCTCTGTGGTTCTGTTAACAAATTATCAACAAAAGATACGGACTATTATAATAAATGGTCTCAGGTATCAGAGCTTATAACATTTTTTAGACATCCTGTATACTTTGGTATTTCGCAGTTTTATGCAGGATTTACTCAATCGCAATATCAAGTATCTATCATTCCCTTTCATTGCATTCTTACACCACTTCATTCTGCAATTTTATTCGCGGTAATTTTTAATAGGATTGTTTCATCTGTTGCCCATACGACCGGATATTCGTTTATATTTTTCATTCAATAATTTTCAATCGTTCTTGACAAAATATTGCAAAACGGTTTAGATCCCCCATCTATTGTATATAATTTACAAGTCGATTAATGTTACGCGAAGAAAATGATATAAATTATTGCAGATAACTATGCCATAATGTTGTGGAGATTTGGCTGTAAAAATATGGTAATGAAAGAATTGAATGAATGATGAAAGAATTTTTCTACGAAACCTTCCGCTGGCCCGACCAATCTAATCACGTCTTTTAATCTGCGCATAACTTGGCCAATGATAATCGAAAGTCCGGGATGAAAACAAATGGTAAGAGACTAGGAAGAGACCACAGGAGAGCGAGACGGTGACGGGAATCAGGAAACATCGTTTGTTTGCAATCGGCCAGACTCGATTTCCCCGTTTCATGGAAATTGCTGCTAATAGGAAGGAGTCATGCCTGCCAATAAAGGAAACACGTTTATCCTACTTCTGCGAGGGCGTTAACATGGATGGGTTGGTGGGAATCGGTTCTATACTTTTCTCTGTACCATTTTTCCAGCAAGTGACAGTATTCAAATTTTTACGAGAAACAGTTTCCTTTTAATGACACGCGCATGTTAAAAATCGATTTTCTCGTTGATTTTTCCTGTTTGGCAATGATTTGAATTTTTGGTAATTATTTAACAATTTCAGAAATTTGTCGATAATTTAATAGTAACAAAAATAAAGGTCGATAAACAACAAATGTGATTTAAAAATTATCGATTATTGTCACTATTGTTGGCAAAATAATAGCGGATCTGTTACTTGATCGAACAATACTAAAATTATCGATTTGTATGGTTTATAATTAATGCTGAGCGATCTTTATTACTTTTCGATCATATCTTGTTACCAATTTTAGTAGTTACGGCTTTCGTTCAAGTGTACCGTCGTTGTGACAGATTTATTATTATTCGCGAGCTGTGTCCAATTATCATAACTCATTCGTAACTGCTAACGAGCTGACCACCATCTGGAACACTCAGCAAAACAACTTGCTGTTTCCAAAATATAATTACTAAAATTCAGAAAAAGCATCCATTGTAACAATTGAAGGACTGAAAATATTTAAATTAAAAAATATTTAAACCACTGTCCGGGTCTTTCAAGAATCGTGATCAAGCAAGACTGTGCCACATAGCAAATCCTTTCCTCAAACCATTCCGGAGAATTCCCTTAATACGAAAAATAAAAAATGTAATCCCCTCGAAGGTTACAAGCGGCAAAATCCCTTCTGCCCATAAAGTGTTCGGGAAGTTTCCCTCTCTATTGACCGATCGCTCGCATAAAAGTCCATCGAGCGTCCCGTTTCACGGCGCATCAGCGTTTTCTATTTTCTTGGGTCCACTTTCGACGATCTTTACGATCGTCGGAACGGCTGTTGCATCGCTCGTAAATTCACAGTCGAACGTCGTCGGTCGAAGCGTGGCCGAGGCTCCGGTAAGCACGATGCCGCGTCGGTATCACGCTCGGATGATAATAATCGTAGCAATTACGATGATTACAGCGGGCATTGTTCCTCCCGTCCGATATTATCCGCTTTCCGCGTTCCCCGGTATTTTCAGGCATTCCAGCCAGCGGTGCGGTTTCAGGGAAGAGGAAAAAAGTAGCAAACAGAGAGAACGCGAGGAAAAGAGGAGGAGAGAGATACATAAAGACAAAAGATACATAGAACAAGAGAGAGAGAGAGAGAGAGGCGTGTTCACGAGGAAAAAACTGGGTCGTCGGGATGACGTGCGATCGCGAACATCCCGTCGACGAGATTTCGTCGGCCATTACATCCGGGCGCGCGACGATTCGTTGATCGAGCGCGATCGAGCTCGATCTTGGAAAACCGAATGAAACGGGAGACGTTATCCGATCAGCGGCGATCGTCGTCGTCTCGCGACGCAGAAAAAACACTATCGCGGATCCATTACCGTCATTTTATACCTCGTTAGACACGGCCCGTTCGAGGCCGTGCCGCGTGTACAACGCGCGAGCTTTCACCAGACCACGAACGAACCCGAACATTCACGAGGAAATCGAACTCCACGAACCTGCATCGCGATTATATGCGACTGATTCGGGAGGCTGTGAGTCGGCATGCTGGTAGGGAAAGTCGGATCGATCTTGCGGAGAAGGGATCCAGAAACAGGGGGCGGTTTCGCGGGATTTCGAGCTGTGTAGGGTGGATTTAACCCCTTGCTTTGTATTGTCGGGTTCGACGGTTGCGCATTGGATGGTCGATGCTGAATATTGTAGACAGTGAGTTTGAGTGTACGTGTGCACCGGGAATAAATGGTTTATTTATTTTTCTGATGGGAAATTATTGATACGTTGATTGCAGCGTTGCAAAAGAATGAGCAAATAAAACGTTGCTCGGTTAAAGCACTACTGTATCGTTCATGATTTAATAGAATTGAGGTTTTTGTAATTTATTAATAGTTTAAAAACATTGTCGCAGATGATTGGTATGATAGTTAATGTGGTAATGATAGTCGTCGTTAACTTGGATACAGGATAAAACATAAAGTGAGTTTTTAACAATTTAAAAAATCGATTTGCTACGAAGTAATCTTAGAGAAAAAAATGAACAAAGACGTGAACGATGAGCATTCTTGTGTAGAGACTCATCATTAAAAACGGATGACCAAGATGATCTATTATCGAACGTAAATAATACCCACAATTTAAAAAAAACAACACGAGGCGTACCCTCCTGTCTGTTAATTCACAATAATTACTGCTTGCCCCAAAGATCAAAAGATCGCCGAAGAAAACACCCACAGCCAATGCCGTAACCACGCAGCTTCCCCCAACATCTCTGACTACGTCTATCTAACTCCAACCGCTCTAATCTCCTCAAACAAGAATCAACCTAACTACAGAACTTCCGCCATAAATTCTTGAATCGCCGAAACTAGCTAAAATTAGCCTCTTACCTCCATAATGAACAGTCAAGTTCCCAGACACTAGCAGAGTAGATTAAAAATTCCTCAGACAGAAGACACACGTGTCCCAGCTACCACAGTCGACCACAGTCGCGAATTCAAACGGCGTTCCATCGGGGGTATCGCGATCGATCGTCCGCGATCCACATTTCTTTCCGGATCGGCGATTTTCAGTGAACTTTCCGTCGATTCGTCACCGTGAACCGTGGCTCGCCGAGTTTCGCGATCACGAGGCAGACACTCGCGCCGCGATTGGCCTCTCGCACGCGAATAATCGTAGTTTTATGACTGCCAAGCCCGATACCTGGGTCTCTCCTTTCTCTTCGACGTCGTTTGCCTCCCCTCGGCTCGCGTCGTCGCTTCGTGTCGTTTCCCCCGCGGCCAATGCAATTTTCCACCAGCCTAATCGCCCCCCGTGTTTTCACCCCGTTTCCGGTTTGCTTGCTCTCCGAGCAACCGTGCATTTACCCGCCGTTTCACGGATTTTCAGAAAACAGAACGATTTCTGTTGTCTCTTGACGTTCGAAATTCGGGTTGTCGAACGCTTTGAATAGGGTACGTCGAAAACAACCGGAAGATTCAGCTTCCAGGACAATCGGTAGGTAGATGATCGGAAATGGATTCCTGATATCGCAGATTGCGATTTTTCCAGGACAGGTTTCTTGTCGAGGCTAATTCAATAGAAATTCAATGCATTTGTAAAACTTCAATACTAAACGTACCTGCGCCATACAGTGAGGTATTTGGCCGATTTCGCTGAACCAAATTATTTCTTAACTTTATTAACTAAATTATTGCTTAACGCGTTCAACTTATTTATGATATTTTAACTAAATGAAAAAGGTGATATTGATTCGATGTAATACTCCACTATGCGTCGGTTAAATAACCAATTTTATACGTTTTCTTTGACAGTTATCTAACTTATAAAAATTGTAAAAATCTAATTTTCTTTGTTCAATTGATAATAAAAATTGCGCAGAATAGAAGCAAATCCAATATTACCATTTTAGTCGACTCCGTGAAAATTCTTTGAGCAAAGTATTTTCTTCCAAGATAACGCGAGGATACGACGCGACCATGTTCAGCAAAGCCGCTAATTGTCAGGCCCATTGTAGTCTTACAAAGTATCCGTTCGCGATGTTTTATGGTGCTTTATTAGTCTCGTCAACGAGGCCGCTGTCTCTGCTCGTTACGTTGCGACGATTTCGCCCCGAGAATTTACGTTCGCGTTTCACGTGTCGACGGCAAAACTCACTCTTTCTCCCTTCCCCGGAGTTTTCGCCCTAGAAATTCGTCGCGCCTCGCTTTTATCCCGAACGCTGCAAAGCGTCCTTCTGCGCGAAGAAGTTCTTTGATGTTTGGACGACGACGGTGACGACGGCGGCGCGGAGCACTTTTTGCCACACAACCTACCAAAGAAACACCACGAGCGGGGCAAAACACTGTTCACGGGGATCGATGGGACTTAACGAACACGTTCACTGATATTGAAGCATCGAGCTACACTTTTTGCGACAGTATAGAACATTGGTTGTGAAATTATGGGGTCCGATATATCTAGGGAAATATTTGTCTAATGGTCTGCAAGTTTGACAGAGGGTTACTTCTTTGAAATTTAAATTTTCTGATGGCAATATGAGCGATTGATTCAAGTGTGATCTTTCTGAGAAATATTTCTGTGAACTCCAAAGATTTTTCTGTAACGACATAGTAATTTTATTGTAAAAGGTGATTGTTTTTGTCTATTGGAATATTTCGAAAAATTGTATACATCTTTGGGCTCTACTTCTATTGTTTTGCTTTTCGTAAACGTTGATCAGAAATGCACAAATTCTAAGAGACATGAGTATGAACGGAATTGTATAAGTTTTTGTAAATGTTGGAGACTTTGAAATTTTGTATCTAAAATTTATATTTAGCGCAAAGTGCAACTACGTTCTAATATAAAGAACTCAGGTAGATGAGCAATTTAAACAAATTTACTATGGCGAGTGTGTAAAAATAAATACGTTAAAACACGTTAAAATTCATACGTTATTGTTTAAAGTTGACAATTTTATGTAAATACTTTCATAGATCTGATAATACTTTTCGCAGTAAATCCCGCGTAGTTGTCCTTCTCATCGGACAAAAGCTGATGATTTTCTTTCTTCAATTCACACTTGAATAATTGTCGAAAAGCAAGCCAATCACAAGTCGAAAACAGCAGACCATATAGTTTCAAGAAAAAGATTGATTTCAGCTTTTGTACAGCGACATTTTGCGATCGCTTCACCGGAGAAGAATGAAACAAAGGAGGGAAGGGTGCGTGAGCTCGCGGAGGTCGAGCATCCCTTACCATTTCTCATTTTCATCCCTCTCTGCCACGGTCTTCCCTGACGGTTCAATGCCACGGCCCGATGAACCCAGCCACCCGGTATACAGGGTGTTACACTTTGCGTAGCAAATATTTCAAGAGATTCTACTGCTAGCGAATCCATAATGAAAATCAAGAACAACGGTTTTGTTGAAACATTATTAGAAAATTGTCTAACGCAATCGAGGAAATTAATATAGAAGTATATAACAGAGTTAAAAAATTCATACAAAAATATAGTACTCAGTTTGAACCAAATACAAATATCTAGTATACAATACAAAATAAGTAACCCCTCATATTCATATGTAGTCTCTGAGACACCATTAAAAGCTGTTATATCACGTTCGAAAATAATTTTTAAATTATTAAATTTGTTTGCATTTAAAAGACTGCTAGAAGCGTAAATAACTAACTAACCCATGAGACACAAGACTTAACTTTATATGTATAATATTCAATTTATAAGCATAAAATGGAAATGTTGTACGTCGGAAAAACTGTTTCGGAATAAACACGAATATAGTTTCGCGGGTAAAGAAGTTAATTTCCGTATTTTCCATTGCATGCGTTTTAAAGTTTCCATCTTGACAATTCTAAAAGAAACCATTTTTGTATTTGACTGAATCTTTAACAGTTGAACCGACGAAAGCTAAAAGTAATCTCGGAGCTAATTAGGCCAGTTATTCGTGGCTTTCCAACGCTTAAATTGCAGATATATGACGGTCGCGGTGAAATACCCTGTGAAAGTGTTTTTATATGCTGGTGCACTCGATCGAGCCAGTGATTTTTATTTGTCCGGACCTTGACTCGATTTTTGGCTTGCGGCGAAGTAAATAGCGGTCGGTCGATAAGTTTGGGATTCGCGGTGCCCCCGTTTGGAACGCACGCGACCCGAAGTGCTTTTAATTTGAGCAACATGTTAATTGGAGGGTATCGATTACGGTCGCCTCGACGAGGCGTCCCCGCGAGCGCCGATCGCGCCGGCGAACCCGAGCAAATGTTTACTTTCGGAGGCTGGGCCTTTCGCAGGAAATATTTGAACGCCACCAAGCCGATTGGAACACGAAAAGCAAACGCTAAAATTGCTTTCTGTCAGGTTTTCATAATTTTGGTCCGCTGAGGTCGTGGACAACAACGATATGAAATAAGAAACCGAACAAAAGACTAAATTATGCTACAGAATATATTCTTGCTACACATTTAAATCAATATCAATTCTATAAAATCCACTGTTAAAATAGTGGTACATTAGTTTTGCTAAAAAACTGTAACGCAAATACTTCATAACACTGTACCTACCGAATCGGTCAAAATCACTGGATTCCCGTTTCTTAATTTAAAATTATTGAAATTATGAATTATTAGAAATTTATGAAACTCTTCTATTATGAAAACAGATTGACTAAATTGTTTAGTTCAAGCATGTTCAGTTTTCCATTCTACCAATGCTAAATAGGTTTCGTGTTAGCAGTATTCCCCTAAATGTTAAAATATTTCACTCTTTATAAACATTATTTCAGAGAAGTTTATAAACACAACAGGGGAATATGTGGAACACGGGGAATAAAATATTTATAATTAAAAATTGTTCACATGGGAGGAGTAAGTGGTTCGCGAAGGATGAATAGGATTTTACGGAGACAGAGTGATAAGAGTGGAGAAAGTAAAGAATCGGGAACGAATAAAAGGGAGACGGTGAGTAACGTTACGCGCGACACAGTGACAAAGGAGAAATGTAAAGGAAAAAGAGGTTCACGGTGAAACAGCGAGATAAAACAATACTGGTAAGTTTCTCCCTATTTAGCAAAACACAGTCACGATTAAACTGCGGAGTTGATGTTCAAGTATTTGTAACGTCTGTTAATCCGCAAAACATGCTTGAATAAGGACTTCCCCGTAGTTGGAATGGAATTTGTACCGTGCTGTGAATACAATGAAATGCCTAGCGGAGGGAATGCATTCTTTCCGCAGTGTTTCTTCCAAATTGGTACCGCATTTAATGAAAACAGTTTTCACGTGTTCGGCTATCTACAACTGTTTCAATGATTTCATTAGTTTTCCCAATAATTTGATCAGCCTACAGAGACACAGTTTGAAAAAATAGAGGAACCTGCGCATCTATATAACAATAATGCAAAACGTCGTGTGTCCAAAATAGATAAATAGAGATTTTACTATTTGTGTAGAATATATTTTTCTTCTATCGAATTTTTTAAACGTGTAAAAATTCTGAGGAGAATAACTTGAATATAAGAAAAACATAGAATAGGATTTGATTTTTTAATTCGATTTAATACAACTATGGTGAATTATTTTTTATCTCATTTAAATATTAATAATATTAATGCCATATGTACGTACAAAAGAGAATGAAAAGCCTTAAAACAGCTTCAAACTAAATTAGGAGGAATAAATAAATTATACAAATAAATTACGAGAAATATTGAAGTAATTAAATTAAGATCGAGGCATGATATCACAATACTTGGTATATTTATTCTACCTCTATCAATTTCTTCGCGGCCCCGTCAATAGATGTTTTATGTTCAACAGTAATTTTCTTAAACACAGCCTATCTTCAATCCTTCAAAAAAATTTTTGCAACGGCATTATTGACAGTCGAATGAGGTAAAAATCGAGCGCGCTGGAGTTGGCCAGGTGAAAGTGCGCGTTAGGATGCAGAGCAATCGAATCGTCGGGGTAGCAGACGCTAATTAACGACGATCCGGCTGTCACATTCGTGTATCGATTAGCGGAACGGTTATCCTGTAATCGGACGATGTTGCGCGGGTAAATAGCTCGACCTCCGATGTTATTATCCCGGCTGTTACGTATGCCGTTGTACCTGATGCGTTCGTTACACGCGACCGGCTCGAGCGAACCCGTTCGCGTCTGATCGATAAAGCTCGCGTGGAAATTGTTTTGCTGAAAAGTCGTTGACCGCGAAAGCGTCGCGAGTTAGAGAGAGCCTTGCCGGCATGTTCGATCGAACAGCGAGCCGAGCATCGGCTCCGTTGTTTATCGCGCGAGCCAATATCGATGTACCGCGGGACCGAACCACGGCCAGAACGTACCATGGCCAGACTATGAACTCTGTAATTGGCCATGATCGCGTCCGCCATAAAACGCTCGAGCTCCTCTCTCCTTGCCTCGCGATTTCACCCTGAATCGGTCAGACGGCTTTTAGCCTTCCCCGTTTCAAACAGGCAAACTAAGTTAACATTGTTAGATTCTGTAGATCAATTTATCTTTCGGTGATATACTCTGACAAACAAAATTTGTTCGAAACTGTATAAATATAATAGACTTTTACAAGTATTCTGTGACTGGTTAAGGATTGATTCAGAGGTTATAAACGGAAAATAAAACAGTTTTTGTTCATGTATGATTAATCTTACATGGATGGGTTGCTGTTAAATATCGAAGCTTGCAAATAGTAAAATTTCGATACTCAACACAAAACCTAAATTCCAGACGTTCTCGTAAAGCAGAAGATTAATTTCTCTCATTCTTTTCCTGATTAGATTATTTCATCGCAAATTGTAATGATTCTGGGGTTTGTGTCGATAAGTTTTGGTTCACGAACGTCGCACAGCGCGTCGTTAGATCGCAGCGCGGGAAAATACTCGAACAAAAATTTTTAGTTTTCCGAGCAAGAAAAATCTTCCGCTATTTTATGGAAAATTGCATATCGTAGATTCGAACGTTAATCCTTTCCGCGAAGAATAAATAACTTATTTCCCATGCTAGGGACGCCGCGCATCATGCTCTCCCTCTTCACTGGCAATCAACAGATTTATAAAGAACATTTTCTTTATCATTTAAAACATTGGCAACAATAAAATGGAAACGAAATTCGCTTGTGTCAATAGATATGTTTCCTTACAATCTATAGTGTGTCACGAGTATTTTATAAAGATCTGTAGTTTGTTTCATCAAGAATCTTTTGAACTTCTTATGATCCGACAGATTCAAGGAACAATTCTTTTCAGAGAAAAAATTGTTTAATCTTCTCTAGAAGAAGTCAGTTCTTTCGTTCAAAGCTCCCTTTCGACACACAATGTCATTAAATATTACTTCACCAGTTTGCATGCAACAGCACTAATTTATTTGTACCCTTCATGAACGTCAACAGTATCCACGGTGGTGCCTTTCCTTTAAGCTACGAATTATTTATTCTTCTCTCGAGAAACTCAAGCCTTAATATACTTAGTCATTGACACAAGGAATATTCTTTCTTCGGGTTTTAATTTCCTCTTTTCATTATGATGCATGCAATTGTGATTATGTGTCTATAATCCCATGTACACAAAGAATCTTCTCTGAATAAACGAATTGTTCATTCTTCGACTGAGAAACGCAATATTTGACATGTTTAATTTTCTTCCTCCAGGGAAAAAGTATTTAAAATTACTTCAAAGCCTCCGCTTCGAATACATATTCGTAAAAGTCGAAAATTTCCCACAATCCCCAAGAACATAGTATTCTCAAGAAATACCTCCGTTGCCTGAAAAGATTAATTCTCCGAATCCTAACATATTTCCTCCCAAAGAACAATCTAAAATGATTTTAACGCCTTCACTTTGCATGCAGAATCGCCATTCTCCCACATCGCCAAGGTTGCAAAGACCCTTCCTTGAGGAAACGGATTATCCATCCCCAATCTCAGGATCTTAATTCGCGAATTCTTAGCTCCCTCTTTAAGAACAATTCAAAATGATTTCAAAGCTTCACATGCAGAGTCGCAGTTCCCACGCAATCCCACGGGCGCGAAGACCGCAAAAATTGTTCATCCCCACCTGGCGATTTCAATTCTCGACGACCCTAGCCTTCTGCTCATCAAGAATCGTTTAAAATAATCTCACCAGCATTGTCCATTGCGCATCAGCATGCATAAAACCAGCAATCCCGTATAAACCTCACAAAGCGTACTTCCACCGAAAGACGGCCCCCACTTCCCACCATGCTCGCGAATCGTTTAAAATTCAATCTCGTCCGGTTGGCATGCACAGCGATGACAACATCAACATCAACACCACAAAGAGTTGTCCTTTTCTCGAGGAAGCTCTCGCCGATGGAAGCGACGGTCCCGGCCAAGGGGGACGACAACCGAAAAACGGCACTCGACGCGCACTTACGCGCGAAGCGTACTCACCCGTCCATTAAGCGATGCGCCCGAGGAACGCCATGGATTGCGAAACGGGGTCTTATCGGGTTTCCCGGGGCCGGTGCTTGCTCCTCTGTACCGGACGGTGAGACACACACAGAGAAGGAGAGTCAGTTTTCGTTATCCTTGAATCGAATACGGTTGTGCCACCGTCACCGTATCTACTCGATTATTTTCCTCGAGAGCAACGTGCTTCCTCTGCGGCGTTCGACGAATGTAAACAAGGCGTTCGGAGCTTGCGCTCTGCCCGGAAGCTCTGCCGCGAACCACGCAGACCTTTCTGCCCGGTACGCCACGCGCTCTATCGTCTCCTCTCTTTCTCTTTCTCTTCCTGTCTCCCTCTCACTCTCTGCACGCGTCCCTCTAGGCTCTTTCTTGCTTCGTCTCTCCTTCGGTTGTTCTCCGCCGGGTATTTTCGCTTTCCGTCGGTGACACTGTCGTCGATAGTCTCGGTCTCTGTTGCCCCCAGACGTCCGACACCGTCCTCGTCACCCTCGAGAGGAAAAAGACTCCCCCGACGCGGCCTGTTACGGTCCGTGGCTCGAGAAGTTCGGCCGCGTTTGCCGTCGCCGCTCCGACCCCGTGCAGCGCAGCCCCATAATGGCGACGCGCCGGCTATGGGGGTTGCCGGTGCCGCGCGCGCGAAGCCACCCCCATGCACGATGGGGAAGCTCGATCAATACCTTGGCCCTCGCGATACCCGCTTTTCCACCGCGTGACGCTCGCCTGTCCCTGACGATGCACGAGCAGGCTGCTATCCTCCTCCTCCTCCTCCTCTTCCTCCTCCTCTTCCTCCGCCCATGCCGCGACTTTGTGGCGAGTCGAATCCGTCCGCTCCTCGATGCAGAGTCGACAGCCTTTGTCTTTGCCGATGTCCGCCCGCGATGCTCATCGCTTTATCTTCCTCGATGCAAGCTGAGGGTCGGCTCGAGTGCACCGAGCGCAAGCTTAATCGGTGCTACGGGGAACCTTGAGGACGAGTACCGGCTGTCTCCCCTTTAATTCCTACGTCGAAGGATCATTCCACTTCTACGCTCCACGATTCGAGGGAATGGTTCCGATCCCTCGGGGCAGAGGATACGCGCAGGGTTTTAAAGATGAAATTGCTGGGACGACGATTCGGGGATGCGAGTCTTCCTCTGGATGGCTTTTCGAGAGTTTTGGTCGCTGTGAGCTTTCTTTTGTATGGTGCGTTCAGAGGTTGATTTTCTAACTTTTAACTAGGTTCTGAAATTCATTTTTATCGTAGCATATTGAACGAAATCAATGTTATTAGGATTTTTAGAATACCAAACAGCTACACAAATATATCCTATGGTCAATTTTAATTAGTTTCGATTGTATTGTTTCAATGACTGATATTCGGGAATCTGTTGTAGTCGACAATCGGCGCTTGATGTGTTAATGAATTTATTGGGTTCAATAAAGGAATCGATGTTGGTGCCGAATAAGCAGGTTCGAAAATATAACCACGTGTATTAATACTTTTACCGAGGTGGTCGAACTGACCGATTTTACATTCTTTGTTCCAAAGTTCCTGAAATTTTAAAAAATCTTTCCATAGAAAATGATTGAATAAATTTCTTAAATGAAGCATAAATTCGAACAAAAATCGCGTCAGGTCTAAATAAATACAATCTTTTCAGTTTTATAAAGCAAGTCAGGTTAGTTATTTTTAAGGATTTTCAGAAAAAATAAGCTCGAAAATATCTAATGAAAAATTGATGTGAAAGGTGGATAAAAAAGAAAGTTTCTTCTACAGAAATATTCTGACGAATTTTGCTTTTGAAGTTTGTATTTCTTTAATGTTCAAGCTCTCGCAAAGTTCATACCTCAAGAATTGTTAATTGTTTTAATAAGGCGCAGGTGCTATTTATAAACAACGTGCACTTGTAATTTATAGAAACTCAAGAAAATGTATCCATATATCTACGAAGAATTGCTGTACATCAATACTGCAATATATTGAACAATATTAATTATAGTGTCGGTAGGAAAACGATATTTGCAGTGAAGATTTGTCATTTGAGTTCTCTGAATATAAAAAGGTCAGTATAGTTCGAAACACGGTGTAGATAAGTCACGATTGTAAAGTCAGCTAAAAAATCTCTTTAATCGTAATTATCTCGGACAAACACGATCTACATGTCAGAATCTTTATTCAGTGCTCGGGTGTTTACTGATCCTTTCGTAATCTCCATATCTCATGCATTTTATCGTGCAACTTTAAAAATCTGATAGAAGCTGCTTCCTTGAGGATCGATAGGATAAAATAAGTTACACATTTCCAGTAGAAAGAGGATTATGTATATAATTCAAAATTTGTCTGTATTGGGATCATTCTAAAAGATCAATATTCGTAAGTGTGAAATAGTATGTCCCTTCAATTAAAATAAAAGATTAGAACTTTATTATATCCTATCGTGGCATGTTTGCGAAAAGATAAAAAAATATCCATAGAATTTTAAACATATATTTTTGCTGCAAAAATGTTCTTTTATAAATTTGTGTAAAATTGTATAATTTTGCACTATTTTGTGCATGGTTATAAAATGATTCTTAAAAGCAGATCTTAAATCTTTTAATACCTCAACAAATAAAATGGAATATAGAACATTTTATTACAATAAATTCTTATAATAAACAGTGTTGCACACAATGTGCTTGGGTGATAGTAAACTGAAGCAGCAAAGACTAGAATAATCCAGGTTATGTAACACTATGGACTGGAATAGTATTTTGATACACCCTGCGGTCCGTGGTCAGGGGTTCCCCATCGCGTAAGATCGATTCTTTTCATCGCGAACACGGTAGACAGATTTTCGGCGACGTGGGGCGAGATATTCTTCCCCCAATATTGATTTTTTCCAATTACGATTTAAACGTGGCCCGGTAACGATGGATACGAGAGCGTATTACGGCGAGTTTCACGACTAAAGTACACCCTCGGTGGAGCGTCGGGTGCCTGACAACGCCCACGAGGGTTGAATTTAGCCCTTAATTACGGGGACCGCCTCACGAACGATCAGCCACCACCGTCGAGGCTGTTTGGCTCGCTTATGCGAGGGTATCCTCTCTCACGCTTAACTAGACACTTCACGTATACTGCAAGAAACAATTATCCCCCGGCATCTTAACTCTGAATTTATTTTTAATCCATTCCCCGGATCCTCCTCCGACATCTTCACAACCACGCCGCGAAAATTTACACTGGTCTCGTGGGTAATTTAGATCTTCCACCGACCTGTGCATGTATTCAGATCGAAGCTGTTATGGGATCATTGATATTAATTCTTGAGAAAGTGGTACACCGAACCGATAACTTATTTCCCAAAGCGACCGTGCGTCATCTTCGAATCGCATAATGATAGAAAAGCGTAAAATTGCAGTGGCAAAATGATGAGATACATGAGCCAAGTTTGCTCTATCTTCAGTTACTTGAACTGAAAGTCAAACGCGATGGATCAATATTAGAATACGAATTTTAAGCAAAATACGATTATAGAAATAATTTGTCAATACAGTACAGAACAACGAAAATATCAGACGAATTTAAGAATGTTGTTATATTATTTTCGTTTTATTGATACTATTAATGGACGAAATACATTTTTATTCGATTTCTGTTCTGTACAACTGAGATAAAAACATGTCCAATACATCTGCTGTCTAATGATATGTATCGGGTCAGAAGACAGAAATAATTCATAAACGAAAATAAATATTTTCATGCTTATTTTCGCTTGATCAATAATGTTAGTATTTTTAAGAAATACCTTGCTGTTTAAATTACTCTATTTCTCACTTGTTTATTATTTCAGAACAGTTGAGCTACTCGCTAGAGCATGTCAGATACCCTGTATAATTGTAGAATATTTTCGTGGCTCCCCTAATAGATAGTACACCCCTAATAGCACGGTGTGTACTTAAACCACCTTTAGAGGTTCCCTTAATTATTGTATCCTGTGTTTCTAGTCATGACTAACATATTTCGTTATAGTTACTCCAACATTTTTCAATTACACATTATATCCACTGTACGTGTTTCAATTTATTGCTTTTAGATGAAGAAGCGCATTTTTCATATGCGTTTACTAAATAAGTATAAAAGTGATTAACTTTAGATTGGTAAAAAAATTCGTTATTGATTTGCATTTGACGAAGAAATGTTCAATACTGTTGCACGAGGATGTTATTTTTCTTAACATCCTTCTTCATCGATTCTCTTCTTTAATTTCGCTTAATCTCAGCTCCACGAAACCAACCAATTAATAGCCAAATTACTCTCCAACTAATTCCGAAGAATTTATTCAAAAATAAATTCCATTAAAACGATGTTCCCCGTTCTTCTATTCTCCCCGCCACGATCTCGCGCGACACGGTGATCTCGAAAATCCAAATCCCAGCCGCGAGGCATAATTAAATTAAGTCGCCGATTATGCGAGCAATATTCTCTATCGTGCTTCCTGTTCGGCGTTCCCAGTCGGCCCGAAAGCAATTGAAACGAAATACCGGCAGAATTGCTCATGGAAAGTAATCCCATCCAAACAAATTTACCGCGTCGCGAGTAAAAGGCAGGAAAACAAAGCTGAAGCGGCGAACGAGGAGCGAGACGAATGAACAAGGAGAACGGATACACACCCACGCCGATCCACCTGCGAACGAACATTATTACGGCCGTATAAAGGATCGTTCTGTTCGCGCGCTCTCTTGTGCAACTCTCCTCTGTTCTCTTCTCGCTCGATAAAAGCGCGTCGCGCCCGAATCAGTATTCTGCGGGTTCGAATTTCAACCCCCGGCCAGCCTCGTTATATCATCCCCTGTACGAAAAAATATCCCGTGTTATCGCAAAATATTGTTTACTCCTTTCGAATAAGTTATCCCACGCGTTCATTGCTACTAAATCGGAATTTATTCGATGAAGCAATGATTTAAAAGGCAAGCTTTATCTCAGCGATTGTTTACTCGAATCTTGAATCTCGTTCATAAAATTGGACCAGCACAGACATTAATTCTCCAATATAGATGTAAAGTTCTGTGATCCATGTAACGATATACAGTATCAAAATAATTGAGACTGCGACAGAAGTGATTTCAAGAACAAGTTTTAACTACTAAGTAAGTAGTTGTACAGAAGTTTTCGCGACACGACTGCTTTATTCTTTGAATGATAAATATTGACAGAAGAGGAAAAATAACAATGAAGGTAGTAACAACAAAGGTGTAATTGATGCAATTTTGATGCAGTTGCAGGCAGCATTAGCTCATTTCTTCAATAGTCTCAGAAACTGTCCAACGCACCAGTAATCACCTAGCAATTTCACTATAATACGTTACAGTAGTACTAATTAATTACATCGCGGAATTCGTAACTCGATGGGAACAACGCGGCTCCATTCTCCACTGCGTTACGCGGCGCAGTTGCATCACGAGACTTTGATGCAGGCATGCAAGCGCTCTCGTATTTCAGACGTGCACGCGTTTCACCTAACATCTCCATCAATCGCATAATTACAGTGAATTGGAGACGGGGTTGACAAGAATTTTCCATCATCGAAGAAAATCTAATAATATATGTCTCGAAATCATGAAGCGTCTTTATTATGAAATGATAAAACGCGCGGGGCCAATATAAAGTAATTGACAGACGATGTAATTACTTACCTCGTCGACGATTAAGTGTGCTCTAGGATTAAGACGAGTAAGCCGGGCACGTAACACGGATACGAGTCGCGTTCGGAATGCACAGAGGATGCACCAATGCGTGCATGTTAACGAGTGTCTCTTCTCGGTGGACGACCTTGGTGATTTTAGTACTTGCGCGCGACAAACGAACGTGATTAGCGAGGAATTAATTGGAGACGTCGTCGGGCACCTGTGACGGCGAACCGAGCCGGTGTCACGATTATTTCCGGACGTGTTCGTTGTGAATCGTTTGCGTGGAAATCCATGTTCGAACAATTCGCATGCGAATGAGACGCTAGTGTCCCAACTAGGTCCACTGTACTTGGATACTTTGTCTTGGTCTGCTTTTGTTGGTATACTTCGGGCGTTGAAGATTCTTTTGCATTGCATAGTCCCTTGAAAGCTTCTTCGGATGTTAATGCCTTCTAAATCTCTTTGCTTCGTCAAAGTCCTTAAGAATTGTCGAGCTTGTATCTCTGGAGACCTTGTTATTGCATCACTTTGTATACCCAATGACTTTTAAAAAATCTCGCTCTCTGTAATCCAAAAAAAAATTTGCAACTGTATCTGCTTGTATATTTTTAGATCCTGAACGTCTTTGTAGTGCTGTATGTCTCATGACTATAGTCTTGTCGTTCTTTATTTGTGCAGAACCCTACAGAATTTTTGCCTTTTGCATTCCCTAGGATTCGAATATTGTATCACATTGTATATCTCTGAATTTGTGAAGTCTTTTGTTGATGTATACCTTTGTAATATCAAATTCCTTAATTGCTGTCCCCGTAAATGAAAATAATTACTTGATATTTCATTTTTTCACAGGAATTTTCACCTTGCAGAATTGTGTATCATTCACACTCCTTTAAAATCACAAAATCCTAAAAATCATATAACCTCTCGAATGGTCCGAAACAATGGTCCAAATTCTAAATGATGAAGTACGATCTGAATGAATTGTTGACGAAAAATCCACGATATCCCGTTATCATTCCATAACATGTTATCCGTCTTCATCTGAAATACCATATGGTTCATCACGCAATGATGCTAGGATAGCAGAGTGACTTTCCGTATAGCTAGAGGAGGATTTATGCCAAGAAACATCGTTAAGCTCTTAATTTCGCAAAACTACTTCACATGCGACAAGTACCATAATTCTTATGAGCGGAAGTGTATGCACAGAGGCTAGTTGCGGCTTGAACTTCCGGCTGACCTTTCAAGCGGCCATCGACTACTATTTTTAACCTAGTTTACCGCGTAAATGACGATCTATCAGTAGAAACATTCTAAATATTCTTAACCTCATTTTATTATAGAACTCAATTTTATTTTATTATTTTTATACATCGAAACAATGATAGATCAATTATCGAGAACCATCTCCTTACAAGAATAATAGATCAATTGCAAGAATCAAATGCTAAAAAGGGTACTAGATCAGTCACAAGTATGAAATGCTCAAAAAGACAATACAACAATTTAAAGTTGATGAAAATGTCAAATCAATTCAAACAATCTCCTGGATGTTCCATTTAAAATCCCTCAAGTACTTTCAAGAGATCTCTACAGATATTATACAAGCGCATCAAAGTTATCAATGCACACGGACTTCAAACAGTTACGTAAAAGCCAACCATTCTAGAATAAGAAAAATCGAAGACGCATAAAAGTCATTGAAACTGTGTCAGTGTTCCCTTTCCTGCGAAACCACAGTTCCCACTCATCTTCTCGAGATTAATTAATCTCTCAAATAAAAGCGAAAACCGCTTCCCTGAGAAACTATGCCGCTCTGAGAGGAACAAGAACAAGTGATAGGGAGAGAGAGGGAGAGAGGGAGAGAGAGTTAGTGGTTGGTACGGATTCAATCATCTAGGAGAAAGTCGTGGAACCATCTCCCTGCTGCTTGATTCGATTTGGATTTCGCTAGTCGAGTGACCGTGGACTTCGCGGCAGGCCTACCTCAACATCAAGAGATCACGGACACGACTGAGACCGGAATCGTAGTTATTTGGGTCGCAGCGAGCGATTGCTATGACCGTGTTTCGTCGCACGAGTTTGTATCTAGTCGGTTTCATTCAGTGCAGGAACTTGGAAATGCCGGTGCATCAATTACGATACTGCGAAATCGTGAAAGACCGAATGCTTTGGTCATAGTAATCACTGGAATGTAAAAGTTTATTCAGAGCTTTTTCTATTCATTCGCTACTCATTTCTCACTAAAGTAACCAATATTTTGTCTAGAACAAGTAATTATAAAAGTTTCCCTATAAAAAATTATGTTTACTTGTATTCTCTTATTGTGACTAACAATATTTGTAATATAATATGATATTTATACGCACAAAGTAGTATTTATCGGAAATAATTGTACATCGAAAAATAGTTGACGGCATTGAAATAAAAATTAATGTAGGAAGACAATAATGCTGGAGAAAAATATGCCCACGTAATATCTGTAGGAATTCCAGGGAATTGTGTGGAATTTCTGTTGACTTTTGTGCGGTGCGGATGCAGCATTTTCCGCAATGTAATCATTTTCTAATTACCGGGAACAGCGAGAAATTATATTTCCGGAGCTCGCATTCATTACTCAGAGTTTGAATCGGAGTTCCAGCGGTGGAATCGAACGTTCATTTGCTTCTCCTTTGATGTTCGCCTGGCCTACATACACTAAAACACGTTGCGATTCACGCACCGATTTCTAGGTTTTATGACGCGGATTGCAGTGTGCGCATACATCGATATCGGGATATCAGAGCTGCAAGCGGTTCACATCGGCGCTTTTAGTTCTTCCAATGAGGCTGAGTTGGGAAATTCGTTTTTCTCGATTCGTGACCTCTCTCCTCGTTCTTTTTTCGACGTCTGCAGTTTGCTAATATTTCTACCTATACTCCAACGAATCACGAATAGTAGCCACAAATGGATTAAAAAAAATTAGCAAATACCCATAGAAAATTTAGAAATGATGTTTGCTACTTCCTCGATTTTCCCATGCGTCTCTTTTTGTTAAAGTATCGCCATCTGGTCTTCTGATTTGTCACAAGAATTAATTTTTAATCTTGGAAGAAGTATCCAAGTACGATGAATAGCCAAAATGTCTTCATAGACATGTCTTCGCAAACTGTATCATTACAGTTAATAACATGCTTATATATTTATTAGCATCAGAACACTTTTTAACCAACCTAGTGACTTTGCCTCGAATTAATGTGTTTATTGCAGAAATGATTAAACATGAAATATCACGTTAACAAGCAAACCCTGATTGTCGACGTTGAGCAGGTACTGAATTAAAACAATAGCATTAGAGAAAGTAGCGGAGATGATTACTTCAGAACAACAATAACACTCTGATAAATTGATTCTCGTAGGTCAGTTATCCAATACGATGGACAATTAATGGTCGGAATAACGAAGGCGTGCGGTTATTGCGGACGAGTGTATTGCGATTCGTAAGGTACAAATAGTACAAAGGGTATAAGAGTACAAACATTGCGTAGGAACTAGAGTATGCGGACATAGAAAAAGTACAGTTCAGAGACGTGACGTAGAAAGGTGGTAATGCGTCGTGTGCACGTCCATTCGGCTCGCGAACCCGAGCCCGCGCACATCGTGACTTACCTCGTGTGTTTTCTATCTCGTGTTCGCTTTCAATTTCGGCTAAGACTCGTGGCGAGATCGTTAAA
>NC_135781.1:10179525-10180278 GCF_028453695.1 Augochlora pura | reverse complement strand
TTTATATTGGTTAATAAGACTAACCAGAACGGCGTTATCATCAGAGGGTTAATTCCAGGGGTTCTTCTTATCTCTGAATTCAGTTTGAGCTGGCAAACTTGTTTGTAGGGTGTTGAATAATTTTCGGCATTCGCGTGTGTTTGATCAATATGCAGATATTTTGTCTGGGACAGAGGTCTTACTCCTTTAACCGGAGTATATGAGAGAGCTCTTGACGGAGGGAATGACACGTGAGTGGTTGGCATATTTGCATGCGTGCGTCATATTAGATCGTGAACCGAGCCCGCGTGAACGGGAGAACGGGTTCCCTCTCCGTCACTCCTTTCGATTCGATATGTCTACGGTTCTGCAACGGGCGGGTGAAACTTACTTCACAGTTGCTCGTGACTCACAATTTATCATTATCATTATTTCGCAGATCTCAATTTATCCAAGGATTTTCCGTCGTCCGCACCTATCGCGGTCTAAAATGTTCCCGATCGATTCCAAAACGTTCCAATCTGTCCTGAAACGTTGCAATCTGCCCAAACTATTCCCAATCTTTTCTAAACTATTCCCAATTTATTCTAAACATTTCGAATCTGTTTTCAAACGATCCTAATGGCTCGAATCTGTTTCAAACACCCCTTATCTTCTTTAAAATATTCTAAATTTGTTCTAAAATGCGTAGGTTTAACTTTTAGTAGGGATAACTTGTCACGATTCGAAGTCAAACCAATTTTTGCCACGTTTATCCAGATGTGCGAGTACACC
>NC_135781.1:10144248-10179025 GCF_028453695.1 Augochlora pura | reverse complement strand
TTGAACCAAGGAATCCATTAAATTATTTGCTATTAAAGAGTCTCCACAGTTCACTTTGACCGAGGCGGTGCGCTTCAGTGTTAAACTGCAAGATTTTACAAAAAGAAGCGATTGTCTTTCAGCATCGAAAAGAAACTCCTTCTTAAGCACTTCGAGAATACGTGCTTTAGTTAATTTCACGGGGAACGATGCCGTTCCGAACTTTTTCCAACTAGTTTTCTAAAGTAATCTCGTCCGAACCGTGAACGAAAGTAACTCATTTCGGTGGCGATTTGAGCGGAAGAAATTTCTTGGACAGATCCCATTTACATGATTTTGCATCTGCAAAATGGAGTCAGCCAACAAACTGTCGGCTAAGTAATTTTAAGTAATTAATACTGATCCATTCGGTGCGGACTTCTCATCGATACAGAGAAATCGTAGTCCATTTTTGAACACGCGAACGAACGACCGCGTTCGGTATTGTTTAGATTGCGATTACATGGACATAATTAATTCCCTGTGCTGCGTGCGATATCTAGACGTGCATGTTCGTGGAAATTGTAATTAGTGTGAGCTAATTCACGAGAATGGTACGAATATTCGCCTGCCATATGGAAAGTTCGATCGGGTTTCGAATGAAACGAAAAGTGGATTACTTGCGATTACGGTGCGAATTTTTCTGCAATTACAGCTATCCATCGCGTATTTCACGAATGTCGGTGTAAAGAGAAATCTCGTACCCTTCTAAAGCAAGAGTACCTATTACGAAACGTTGCCACAATTGTGGCTCTTACTTGATACAGTAACGTAAATAACACAATGTAAAATAGATGGAACATATGAAAGTGCATGTAAAAGTTTTGTCTATATTTTTGAAGATTGTTCTTTATATATTCACACGCGCAAGTATTGTTGCGTAAGAGTCAAATGTTAAGATAATGTTTATTCAAATCCAGGTGTTTTTTTAAGCAAGAACAGACTCCTTCATATTACCTACTATACTAAGTTTTTCATTATCCCGATTTAAAGAACAGATTCCACCCTTATTTCATGTTTAATGTACCTATTTTGAAACATGAATTTCAAATAGACGTTCCAAAATTGTGACATTGAATATGATAGTTTTCTATTCATATTAGATAAATATTCCACGATTCATCGATTTATCTAAAAACATCGATATAACGAATGGTGATACAAGTATCCAACAATAACACTTTTAATTTATTTATTTTTGTAATACTTCTATTTTATTTCAGCAATCTGCCGTGACGACTACAGCCTACATATAATAAAAGGATATTAGACGGTGAGTTGCAATGTAATCGAGAACCCGCTAAAGCAGCAAGAAATTGATCGACGAACGCCGTTGTGTTGGGGAAAAAAAAACGGTTGCATGTAATCCCGTAGCGAGTGTTCGAGCGACGATAAACTCGAAAACAGAGGAACGCATGATTACGCGGCTTCAAAATCGTGTTACGTTATCGAGGATTCTGTTCCTTTCATCCGGGCGCGAATCCCGAATTATCGCACGCAATATCAATTGCTTCGTTATACAGAGCGCGGAAGCAATTAGAAATTCGCTTCGACGTTCATTAGCAATTTCAATGTCATTACTGGAATCTATCGCCGCCTTCTCAAGTGCATCACGGCAAGCATGTAGACATATCCCCGCATAATTCTTTCGCTCATCCACGCTCGTCCATTTCATTAACGAACGTTCCGGTTGGCCGACGACCGTTCGTATGCCGATATACGACCGCCTGCCAATCAGCTTTGGTTGTTTAGCCTTCGCGTCGCTGATCTAGCCAAGATAGAACAAGACAAATTCGACTTGATATTTAAGACATCGATTGGGAACGGCGGAGAAACTGTTCGGCCTGATTAGAATATTAAGTTAGAAAAATACGAGTATAATTAACAGCGAAAAAATTGTTTGAGACGGCTTAATACCATCGACAAGGAGATGGAATGATTTTATTATGGTCGAAGAAAGTGTGCCAGTCTGTGAAACCATCCTTTTTTTTTTTGTTTAGTAATTAACTTCATTTATTTATATATACGGATATACATGTATATTCACTTATCGTAAATAATTTGCGTTGATTAGCGAGAAATCAATGAACCAGGGGAATATTTTATAAAAACGTATATTAATATTTTATTTTTATTTCTCTTTCTATGTATTTTTTTTTATTTTTACTATCTTTATACTATTTTAGTTGTATCTTTGTTATGATTAATACATTTCATTACTCGTATATAATAAATAATAGTCAACGATTTTAAGTTGTTAAAATTTTATACTATTAAAAACTCTAACTATTTCGCTAGTCAAGAGATGTCACAATTCAGCAAGAAATAATACTTGTTGAAAATAACAGCAACGCAAGGTTCACTTTCGACTTCTACCGAGCCCGATTGTCGCTGGTAATGAACGAAAATTGACCGGTGCACCGTATGGGCAAGAATTCGGTTGGCAACCCGGTGCCGGGATCAATTGCAACGAGTTTTTGCAGCTGTGCAATATTTCGGGGCGAACTGAAAGAGGAGGGGGGGGGGGGGGAGGGGAGGGGGGAGACGCGGATGAAATAATGCAAGAAGAATGCAGACCGAACGATCCTGTCGTCATTGTTGCAAAACGATGTATAAAGTTCGCAGCAGCCTTGCAGCTGCACCATGGCAGTTAGGTGAATATTTACACGCGCCTAGGTGCACGGGTTTCGCAGCCGAATCGATCGCGTCTGTAGCCCGCGTCTGGACGGAAGCGGAAACAATCGAGGAAATCACTTAATTTCCCGCCAGCACAATGAGATGGAACCATTTTTTTCTTTTTGCTCATAATCCTCCTAAGCAAATTACCAGCCCGACGTCCGCGTTAATGGTCATTCGTACTCGCCCGTTCTTTCGTTAGCATAATCATGATTTAGCTGGATGCCGAAGCCGTAACAAAAATATCGTTTCACGAATGTTGTTACGAGAAATGATCTTAAATCAAAATAATACTGTCGCGAATTTAAAAGAATTGTTTTAACTCTAACCAGAATTGGCATCAACGGAATTGTTTCGAAAAAATATTTGCCTAATTTTATTATTCGAGAGAATACTATTTTTAACAGAATATTTTGTTAGACTAATGATTATTCCATGTTCGTCATAAATTATTCTGTCTATTTCAAATTATTCGAATAATTCTAAACAGATTTTGATCATAATGTGCGTCCAGTTAAATCAAATCCTATAAATATATCTCCATACCAATTGCTGTAAACTTTAGGAAGTAAAACTTTTGTAAAAGTTTTATATGTTACGTTGTTATCATCGTTAATAATCGTTACCATTGTTATTATACGTTTGCGGCACTTATGCAAATTAGTATTTCTCTCAAGCGAGATCTCGAACGATTGCGGTTGAAATAAACGAGCGTGAAAGTAACGAGCGTTATAATTGCTTCAGAATGATATTGACAAATACGCCGTGATGGAGATGAGCTATCCGATTATGACACGGAAGTTTTTATTTTAGAAATTTGAACGACGGCTAGGAACTTTTATTTCCATCGTTCCCATATAACGGAGAAATACTTGTCCGGAAACTTTTTCGTACGAAACCGCAAAGAGGACTCCCCTCTTTTTACTTTGCACGTTGTTTCAAGCATTTATTGCTTCCACGAAAGAGTATATCTGATCGTCGGAACGTTTTAATTTACCTCTGAAATACCTTTCCGAGCATATTTTAAACGTTCGCCGTCGAATTAATTCTATGAACCTATTTCTCGGGATCGTTCCAGTTCTTTTCATTTTCAGGTCAAGTTTCCTCTTTTTTTTTTACTTTTCAACAGAAAAATTAAAATGTAAATTTCCTACACGTATGCATTCGCTGATCCTGCCACGGAATTTTCATCATTTGTTTTTTATGAACGCGGCCGTATCGTCGCTCGGACATGCTCGCAGTTCCTTTCAATTCCCTGTAGAAACATATTTTCAAGGAACATATCTACTTTTAAAAGAACTTAAATGGTTCCTAGGAATATCACTTCTATTGCATTTATTAGAACCTTGTGGGATCTATTAGGTTGTTCGGAAAGTCGTTTCGTTTTTTTTCTTGGTGGAAATGAAACACAATAGATTACTAAACAAAATCTATTGTAAAGAATTAAACAAAATTTTTAGCAAACAAGACTTACTACATCAGTTGTCCAATTATATAATGATTATGCAGTTTAAGCGTGAAGTTGGCTGTGAAAAAATTAAGTCTTTTCTTGGGAAAAACGAAATTACTTTCCGAACAACCCAATATATACACTATATGTTATAGAATTTTGTATAAACAGGATAAATGAATACTATAGCTGAAGCATAAATATTACGGGAATATTAGTTGCCTATGTCTAACAATGAATTAAAGGTGCACTGTGACTTTACAATAATGTAACGTACATATTTCTTTTTTTATAAGATGACTCCAAAAAATGTTAGGTCAAGGATAAAGTACATTTCCGGAATAAAATATTACACGATTCCTCAAACGTTTTTTCGTTCATCAGTGTTGAAATATTTATGAGAAGTGAACGCGTTCAATTTCGACATAGAGAAGCAGAATAACTTTCATACTGAATCGGTTATTACTAGAAATCCCATCACGTGTGCAGTCTCGTTAAATTGTGTAAAGGGCTTAGTGCGTTCTCGTATAGCGTGCGATTTGGATAAGAAGTAAAATGCGTAACGTGTTTCATCTAAACTTGATAATAAATCTCAGACAGCGTTAAACTACCAAAAACTATTTCTCCGAGACGGAGAAGTAGCAGGGAGCCGCGGGATCGCCGCTAAATAGACTCGTAGCGTTCCCGAGTAGCAGGCGGCAATTCCGCGAGTCTTCTAGGCATTTGAAAATTAATCGCCGGTAACCTGAAAACATTTCTCGACCGTGAGAACCGTCGGAGATAAGATCGGCGAGTTCGGTGCACGGTTTCCGCGTCGTCGAGCTCGGCGCGAGCAAGACGCCTCGGCTCGCCTGGCCTCAGCGCACGGTTCGTCTCAGCTCGCCACGCTCTCAGCAGCGCTCTCGACACAGCTCACAGCACGGAACAGGATGGAACAGCGTGGAACAGCACGGAACAGCCGCAGAACAGCGGAGAGCAGCACACGGGAGCGAGAGAGCGAGAGCGAGAGCGCGAGAGCGCGAGAGCGAGAGAGCGAGAGAGCGAGAGAGCGAGAGAGCGAAGCTTTCCGGAAGTGGCGCTCGTTTCGCCGTGGAATGGTTTACGACGCCGAGCACCGGCTGTGCGCTGAATGTGCCAGGGGTCACTGTACCCGGCGAACTTTGCGATGCCGGAAGGTCGCTGTAACGCCACGCGATACGGAAAATCGATTCCAGCTCCAATCCCGATCCTCTTTCGATAACTCACGCGCAACCTTCTCTGAGCACGAGCCGATGGGCCGGCCTCTATCTTTCTCTTTCCGATTCTGTTGTGCATTCGATAACACCCCCACCCTCTCCCTCTCGTTCTTTGTCTGTTGGATCGACGGAGTACTAATTTTTCAGTCGAACGTCACGTTTAACTCGTCGCTGTCTCGTCTATTTTTATTAGCGATATTTCCACGACTACGTGCGCCACCGCGCCTTTATCGAATGACAAATACGTCACGTGTCATTTCTATCTACATATACATATAAAACTGCCCGGCGACATTCCGAATTGAATCTGTTTCATTTACTTTTTGTAAATAGAGCAAGGTTCACGCTGCGACGACAGTCGGACGAATTTCTTTTGAGAATTTAATCCTAAAATACCGAAGCGATTTTAACTCTAAGTCCAAAATAGCTTTTCCGAATATTTCCGTTTTATATAATGCGCATTTACTAATGTACATAACTGTTACATTCGTCCCTGATTCAAATAAAAAAATTATATCGAAAATTGTAAAAATAATAAACTTCGCTCGTAATAACTCAAGTCTCGTACAACAGTGTTTTAAATTATTTTCGAATGTGATGTAACAATTTTTAGCGGTGACTTAGAGTCAAAAAGTGAACCCTGAATTTATCGTGCCGGTCAGAATAATTTTCTTAATGCGAGTGTACGATAAAATAAATTGTTATCGTTGTAAAGCGACGCGCGTTATCTATTTTTAATGCCGTGTAGGCTTAGTGGTAACTGCTTGCTCTCCTGCTGCAAACAAACTTTTTTGTTTCATTGCAGATTTTGTAGGGAATACAGAAATGTATTATGTATAGATATTTTTGGGGTTCTTTGAATTTCTCCATTGTTTCGAATTTTCCACGTTGATTTCTGTCGTACACGCGTAAAAGCCGCAGGCTAATAATAGTAACACATTGTGGAGAGTACGCTGCTGTCGCATGCATATTGCATTAATTTCCGCAGACTATTGCAAATTAAGTGACGCATGAATATATTCAAACGAACACATGCATATATTCCCAAGTGTTAAGAATATATTAATTACAATAATTGAAGAATTTATTTATAATAATATGTATTTATGTTTATAAATACATTTAAGCGAACCGACAACAGCGGTTTTTAACGATCATCATCTTGCTAAAGCAATTTACACAAACTGCGAGCATTGTCTTTTTCTTATTAATGAAATTTTTGATGCAAATCATGGCCATTCGTCATTTCGATTAAATTCTAAAAAGCTCGACAAACATTTAAAATTTCAGCTAAAACTTTCCTTTCGCTTCAAACAATTAATTTACTATGATAGCTATATGTATAAGGCGAATGGTATCGAAACTATGAAACACGAAGGAAAATAATATTTATATTTTTATTATGTAGCTGCTGAGCGTTCGGTATTTTTCCCAATTATAGGATCACGTATTCGTATTCGAATATATTCTTCGTTGGTTTCGTTAAATCAAAATATAATTTAAATTGTTTTTCAGCCTGGAATACGTTTAAAACTGAATACGCCGGCAGTGCGTGCACCCCGGGTTTCGTAGCCGCGGAAATTTATGACTTTCGAATAATATGCCCGAAGTCATTGCGGATATGCGCCTTTATCAAATTCCGGAAATTAGCAATTTAATTGGAACCCAATTGAAAATCAATATCATCGCGTATCGCTTCAATTTCCGAATAGTACTTGTACAACGTGCACACGCGGATCTCGGGGAAGCGATTTGCTTGAAGCGCGCACAGTTCCGGCAAAAAACTGTACCAGACACAATTGCCTCTTGCTTTCAACTGTGTCAAGAGTCAAGGATTATTTACTCGGCAGGAACGTAAAGGAAATATGCGAGAGATCGGCGTACATTAATTGTCTCCGCGGACTGCGGAGGTTCATGCGGACGACTCGCTTTCGTTCAAGTTCCCTTTACGTCGAGGGCAAGAAAAACAAGCTGCTTTATTTTCTCTCGAGGATCTTCCGAGCTGCCATTGTCGCGTATTTATGACGACTTTTGGTATCGCGCTAAGACAGTCATTTTACGAGTCTTTTTTTTTTTTTTCTTTTTTTTTTTTTTTATATTATTAACGCAAATTTAACTTCCAAGAGGAAGTTATTGTGCGACGTGTATACAAAGGTTTTCTTATAACAATAGGTTACATTCTTTTAGAAAGGAGTAAACGCTATTACATATAATTGCCGTAGGATTATGAAGAATGACATTGGTCGACAGTGGGAGAAAAAAACCTTGTTTTCCTAATTTATCTATTAATTTGACCCTTTGGTTATCTAATAATGGGCATTGCCATAATATATGGTTTACGTCCTGAATCTCATATCCGCAAGAACAACTTGGATCATCCGTTATATTTATTTTAGACAGTGAGTAGGCGAGGCTGTAATGACCAGATCTGCATCTATTGATCGTTGTTATGACCTCACGTTGCAGTTTTTTCCCAGTAAACCACGGTTTCGCTCTCTTATTACAAAAATGTTTGAAATAATCGATACCCTTAAATTTACCTTGAGTGATCAAAATGTTATTAGTATTTTTAATTGAAGTAGATTTAAACGTTTCTTTAAAATCCGAAAAAGGGATTTTTAAAGAGTGTAAAGAGGGTGCGTGTGTGGCATTTTACGAGTCTGATTGCTCGACTGTTCTCTGTTAACCTTTTAGATACGGCAGGATTTTGCGCAAATAAAGTTTTTCGTAATTAAATTACGATTTTCTCTTAATATATATTTTTCCCGGATATATATATATAGTACTAATAACATATATTCTTTTCTTAATATATTGTATATACACACTTTCACTTTAATTGTTTGCTTTAATAAATAATAAAACAATTGAGTAAAGCACGAGCCATTCGCGAAAGCCACTATAGTGGCGCGTAGTATCTAAAAGGTTAAGATCAACAAAACAATCCTTTATAACAAACATGAAATTTGTGAGACCTCTTTCGACATTTATCAACGTTTGAAGCTCATTTTCTTGCAACAATTTTGTCAAACTCTCATGTTTTAAAATATTTCCTTCACTTGTACACTTAATACAATATCTGCGTATCTGAAAACTGTCATATGCAGTGTATAAACACAATTTTTCTTACACATGAAATATTGTATTAAATAAATAAATCTTGAATTAAATATGAAATGTCAACTGCTGTTCGTCGGATCACTATGTCCGACGGAATACAAACGCGAGTCATAAATAAGGAAAACAGCATGGTTATAGTATTGAAAAGTATTTTTCTCAGTGAACTAGATTACGCATCGTAGACTTAAATAATTGGAGGAATGAATAATACATCTTGCTTTTCGTTACGTACATCATGAAATTATATTCTTGCAACTTCTGAAATACGATGTACAATTCTGATGTCGGTGTGTCGACACTCGTTCTCAAAGAGATAATATACCACGAGAATTGATGTTTTATCTTCTAGTAACTTGTAACAATAAATATAGACTATCAACGACAAGGAAGTTGCAATTAGCGCGAGCTATCAAAGGAATCATAGGACAAGCTGTTTTTATCAAAGAGATGAACGCGAATCAATTAGTTTCAAGCTATTTCGAGGCATGGGAGCCTACGGTGCATCGAGCCGTGCCGGACATGATTTCTAGCGAGCATATTTCCGATAAGGAGATCCACCATCGGCGAAACAGTTCTATAAACGTTACTGTTTCGACCGTGCGAATCATCTGACCCACCCACATTACGATACGATTTAACGAGCCGTCGTGTAACGGTCGCTTAACGATGATTCAGAGATCGGTTAAATGGTGCTTGAACCTTTCCCCTCCTTTTCTTTTCCTCTCCTCTCTTCTACTACACTTCGCTTTCATCCTTCCCCCGATCCTTGCCCCACCTCTCACCTCCAGCACGTTCAATCCCTCTCTCTCTCTCTCTCTCTCTCTCTCTCTCTCTCTCTCGCTTCGCGCGTCTCCCTCTACCGAACTGTCGATCTCACGAACGAAGTGAAGTCGGACGTTACAACCGGAGACATACACACCCCACCATGCCGCTTCTGTTTTATGTGGTTGCTAATAAAAAAAATTAACTGTTCGGTTCCCCCCTTTTATTGCTTCGAACGTTAACCACTTCAAGGGTAGCACGGCTACGATGGACGTGTCCGTTCGGATCGTGGACGTCGTCGTACAGATCCCAGCTCGATAGTTTCGCGCGGCGAACGATTCCCTGTGTGTCCGTTTTGTAGATGGAACTCGATACATTTAGCTTGGATCGATCCGACCGCGTACAAACGATAACGGTTGACCTTTTTCAACAATTTTAAATTCATGCAACTGTCCCCGGTTTATTATTACTCGCGCAACTGATTACATCAGTTTCCAGAAAATCGATGCGACTATCGCGGACAGATTGCGAGTTCTCGCGCAACACAGATTTCTTCGTCTGTCGCAAGAAGTAGAAATATCTTCGTGCTGATCGATCAAGAATCGATACTATCAATTATTCTATTTCAGAAGAGAATATCATCGAAATTATTTGAAAGTACTGCTCCGCAATTTTTCGCTCTGTTTTAGCCATTTTTCTTTTGTATCCTCATTTTAATCTCTAAATAAAATCTTCTAATCTAAATAAAATTGATTAGATTTACTGTACTATACATATTCATTGTACCTACTATAATAATATTGTATGTATACTATTTATTTATTGTATTATATCATATATATGGACATTCTTACTTTTACTTTTCTTTTATTCGTGCGATGATTATACAAAATCTCTTTATTTGTAACTAAAAGCCTTTTCCGTATACGTGAATAAATTATTATTATTATTAATAATATCGTTTCATATAAATTTCAAGCTCAATAGTCTGCGCATTCTATGAAGAACTGAATTTTAATTAAACTATTTCAAAGATCCACTTGCCAACGACGTGAACGAATGAAATGAAATAAAGCAAACTCGTCGTTTATTAACTGAAAGCTTTATATATTCCTCTATTCCCTCTTTTTTCTATAATATTCAGATTCGGTGAATTTGAGTTCAAATATGAATTCAGCAATTTGTATTTGCACTATGTTGTTCCCTGTTTTATTAATAAATGTCAACTTCGCCATTGATATAATAATTTACGGAATCGAATCTTTCAAAGCGAAAGGTTTTGTTAAAATATGCTACAATTCAATGTACTTTATCTCCCAAAGATTTAACTGCTTGTTTGGAGAACAATGAACGTGGCATTTCCGACGCACAAAGTGTGAAAGAGTGCTGCAACTTTTATTGTATGTACCCGGCCGTTTAACCACGTAATTGAAAGGTACGATGAAGCAACGATTGCGTTATTTTTATCAGAGTGTCACCAATCGAATCGTCAACGTGCTTAATTGATGCTAGGATTATGGAACACCTATGAACAGCTGTTTTATATTGCTTCATAAAAATAACAAGCCTATATCCAATGAAACAAAATTACTAGTTAAATCCTCCATAAAAGCTTTTCCATAATAATTTCAATAATTAAAAAGTTTTGTACGCGCTAGTTTGACATCATTGTAGACGCGATGTAATTATAAATTGTGTTGTAATTAATTCTCAGCTTGCGATCCACAACAAATACTATAGAAAAGTTGACATTAAAGCACTGACACTGAATACTTTTTTTTCAATATAAGATAATTTTGCTGTTATATGAAACGCGAAGATTTAAAAAAAGAAAAAAAAAGAAACGATTAAGTCTCATTATTCTCGCTGATTTTCATTAGGAACAAATCGTGGACTTCTTATGTGACAGAAATAATAAATAAATACAAACAAAATCGAATGAATACAATAAAAACAATATATATACGAACGAAACAAAATAAAACAAAAAAACAAGAAAGTAAAATAGATGTAAATGTATACGTTAGATATCACGCTACAAAGCGAAGCAAATCATTGCTGACGGTTTTATATCTGCACTCGAGTTACGCGTAGCGTAGTGCGTATGTCATTTGCACGCACACGAATTCTAGCATTGTGCAACTTCTCCATGGTATCGATTTGGGTCTACAAAGACGCGTGTCAATGGGACATCTATAGACGCGCAGGGAAAAGAACGGAAATGACTAATCTTAGGAACGAGCCTTCAATTGCCCGCCCCGGCAGAATTTCAATTAAGGCTGCCGACAAGTTTCTGTGAAACAGATTAACCCGTGCGCACTCCTCGCATTCATTCGACCAAAATTTCCGTTAATGTCTTTTAAACGTTACGTAAAGTTTTATCCGTGGAGGAGAAAGAGAACAGGTTCTGACTTTTTAAGGGAATTTTTGATGTTTCGAATTTTTCAAGCGGAAAAATCGAAAATATTGGACACCGAATAATTGCGAAATTCAGAAATTCGAAGTGATAATAATTATCTTAAGAACACATTCTAGAAGATAGACTAACCGATTTCAATGTTTTGTGCACTTTCATTATTCGCTTAGTTTTTATGAATTACTTAATCCATGTAAAAATATCACGGTATTTATGAAAATCTAAATGTTGCAATGAATGTCAAAGAAATGATTAAAAATAGTAGATGTAAAGGTAAAAGTATCACGATGGATGGAATCGTGTTTAATTTTTGAACGTATTTCACTAAAAGAGAATTTTTCGGGTGAAGAATGATATAAGCTTGAAATATATATACAAAATCTTGAGACTTGTTTTAAGCAAATTTCCGTTCATTAATACATAGCCTTACAGCGTGAACGATCGAGAAATCAGTTAATTGCGATTCGAAGCCGGTGAACGCTGAGAAAAATAATTAACTTTTTTCCCACCGTCGTGTACGACGCAATTACTCGTGCATCGAAGCATCACAATTACCACTGATTTCGCGTCATCCGGCCAGTTCTTATAATCGAAATTTTACCGACGGCCACGATTAAATTCGGTGAAATTTCTGATAAATTCACGTGTCATTTCGCAATTAGAGATTTTACTCTCCCGCGGCCGGGGAAGCTGACGGAAATCGTTCGGTTTTTCGTCGTTTGATTCCTGTTCCGTTTTCACTCGCTCCGGATTTGGTAAAAACGGAGATACCTCGTGTTCCGCGACGGGGAAAAATAGTTTCGAAGGTGAAGAAAAGAGCAGAAAGAAACGCGAGCGAGATAGAAGAGAAAGAGAGCGAAAAAGAATGCACCGTTCGCGGCTGAACGTCATTAGGGGTTGCGCTCCGGTTTATTCGTTTGTGTTCGTCGAACGGGCACGAAAAGAAACAGAAAAACAGATGTTACGGCATTAGGCTTTCAGGTTCGAGCAGCGTGAAAAGGATTGTCAGAAGACGCGCCGTCCGCCGTGTCTCTGGCTGCAGTCACAAAGGGGGTTGTAGGAGGAGCTGAAGCGGAGCAGACGAAGAGCCGGAAAGCTTTACAAGAGGCATCGGCGAAAAGCACACACCTGTGGAGCGCCTAACGATTATACACCGACAAAGAAGGTTTTTGCAAGAAAGCTCTCTGTTTGCGGCCCGATGAGAACGCGACACTGTGCGCAAGCTCGCCGCTACCCAGCATCCCAGAAATTTGTTCACATGTCGTTCGAGTTTCGGACAACCGAATTTAACGCGATAAATTTGCTGCGCGATCGATAATAGGTTTATTGTACCACTAGAGAGATTCAACTATCCGAAACACTGTAGGTTGAACGAAATTCCCGCTTGTAAATAACCCAATCCAAAGTAATTCGTTTGCAACGCTGTTCATTGCACAAGTCAATAAGTGTTTAATTTAGTCACGTTGCAGCAATTATTTCGATAGAAGAAACCAGGTTAACATTGCTTGTCAAGAGTGAAAAATTTGGATTACATGGACCTTAGGTGCAACCTTAAAATGAAGATAAATAAGGATTTTGCAAATTAGCTGTACAAAAATAATTATGTAACTGTATATAATGCAAAGCACAATTTGTGTTATAAAATAATGTAGAAATGAACTCAGAAAAATGTCAATATCTTTTTAGAAAAAACAATTCACTCTGAACAATTTTGCATAGTCCTTTCTAGATTATCATCCCCAATGCTTGCAAGTTTGCGTTATAATTATTGATCGCGTTTCTCGACGCGAGTTGAGATTTTTACTCGTAAACTGATTTAAACGGTAATTGGATGAATTAAGAGATGAGAAAAGAAAGGATTCAGTGATCGCCGACAGTTTCCACTAGGAAAAAGAGTTTCGATATAAACCGTGGCTATCTTCCGATCTCGCTGCTTGCGCGTGTCTTCTACGTTGCTTCGTTGCCCGAACAATATCCCTGCATCCTGACCAATATTGTTAGACAGCTCACTTGTGTATCGCTATGTACCCTTTGCCTTTATTGCACATATATCAGTAACCTCTCCCAGAAGAGATATCCGGCACCGTTTCCATGGCAACTAGGCTGCTGAATCTTATTGGGGGTGTGCGAATGGCACGTGTCAAGCTTAATGAACAGTGGACAATGTTTTATTGTGGCTCGTTCGCTGCTTTTATCCATAGCACACACGCGACGCATACGGAAGTCCCTTGAGGACTATCTGCCGTTTTGGGTCCGCATCTCTCCGTGTATCGATTCTCCCTTAAGTATGAAAAATGAACTCTGTTCTGAGAAAGTTACCTAACCTTATCGTCAAGAGCCATATCTTTTAGGAACAGCTACCTCGCAATTCCTTTTATTCTTTAAAAAAGCAAATAAGTCATATTGAAAGAAGAAATTATATCATTTTGGTTATTAAGGGTAATTCAAAATCTTAACTATTTTTTTAAATATATTCGAATGTATTATTCTGCGTTGCTTTTTCCTATTCTTTTCTTCTGTCATCTCTTTTTATTAATGCATTACCATCACGTTTTATACTTACAATGACACTTGCAATGGAAAAATTCCTTTCCGTCAATTAAATAAATTTAATTAAATTCTGTGAAATTCGACCACGTTCTGTCTCATTTATATACCGAAAGTTATGTAGTTGCCTACGTTACAATTTGAAGCAAAGCGTGTAAAATTGATGAAACAAGCGAGAGGTTAATTAATTAAATGAACAACTGTTACAGTCATCTTGCTGTAAAACGCAATATTCAGATCGAAACGAAACGACAGAGCGTGAGGCAGCGTGGGATAATAAAAGAGGAAAAGGGAGTTTTATCGGGAAATTGGAAGCTGCAGTTTCGCTTCGATATAGAAATAGACGCGACGCGTTTACTTAATGATCTATGTCTAATTAAGAAACTATAATAGCCGAAAGGTGGGCGTGACCTTTGCGAATAATTGTACCTTCCACGGATGAACTTTTACGGACGACTATTGTTGCTCTTCATAAAAAAAAAAAGAAGAAGAACGGAGGGAACGAAGACGAATTCCTCCGAAGGCGCTTAATTAGAAAATGCGTGGAACGTCGGCGAAATTAATTCCTGCCCGGCGAATTTCACCCAGCTGTCGCTCTAATTACGGACATTACGAATAATACGAATCCCATTCAGATGAAACTGCAAGCGAATCAATTCTAATAATCTAACGTCTGTAATTAACATTACGCACGCTCGCTAAATCCGCGCATTTACGCAACACATTGCACGTAAAATGCTTTACATAATCGGATACGGTCGACGAGCAAATTTCTTTGCATCGTCGCAATGACGTGCCACAAACCGTTCCGTAAATTCTGAATATCGATCGCGTCGTATCCGCGAAAAATATCTTCTCCGTTCGAGGCTCCACCAGCGCATCCACCATGTAACGCCGACGAAAGCGTTTCCATTGCATGAATAAATCAATTAATCCTTCGCGTAATTATTGTATAAAGCTTTGGACGTCGACGATTCGATCTATTTTGATCCGAATTTCCAGTGATCGTAACACAGCTTCCATGATTCTAATAACTAAAATGTGAATGTTACGCAGTTTTGGCAAGAATTAAACAAACAGCAAATTATCGAATAATACTTTAACTTGTCAAAATTGCGAGAAGCGTAAATTTTGAAATTGTTAAATTAATACCAATCGATGGGGGATGGGGATTAATTAGCCCGTAATACACAGTACGCTAACTGGATTTCGATATATTAAATTCTCGGAGCATGTTCAAACCTTTCCGGTTTTATCCGCGCACTATAAAAGCTTTAAAACTTTAACGAAAAAAAAAAAAACACGATTAACCTTTAACTGCTGACGCGGATGTCGGCGTACTCAAATTTTTCTCCTTTGCGCAGCGAAATTTTAACATTCTGTAGGGAACGAAGCGCTCGAGCCACTTCAGCATGAATATTCAAATAAATGTCACCAGCGAAAAAACATCGTTAGCTTATCGTTCGGTGGAAAAACTTCTGCGATATCAAAGACCCATCCATGATGTTCCGAGTTAAAATCGTAACTTCTCAGAGGACGGAATCGGCGCACCCACGAAAAGGGATTCACTTTCTTTTTAATAAAAAAAAGCATCGACTTTAAATCGTAAACATCGATTTTCTCATCATAAAAAAAATTGACAGAGTTGCTTAATTTGACACTCTGAACAATAACTTCAGATCAATAAAGAATTACTTTCACAGTGTAACTTGTAATAATCGATGAAAAATATGCAAGTGAAACAATAAAATGATGCGCTTTCTACACACGGTTAAAATATCAAACTAATTGGACCACTACTTTTTTTCATTAATTTTGCAACCAGCTACAAAAAGGCTGTTACGAGGAAAACGCGTTTAAAGTTTTCATATCTGCGTAACTGCTTCGAATTTGCGCATGTAACTTCGCGGATATAATTTCCACGCGCACTGCACTGCTATTAACGCGTAAACTGCTGCAAATCAACACTAATAACTTCCACATAATCTGAGTAATTCTATTAATGAAACGCGAACCAGAAAACTAAAATTTACCGTAGTAGATAGCATTTGAACGCTTTTCCATCCTAAACACGTTGTAATTAAATTCAGTTTGTTCGAATACGAAAAAACTAGTTAAAACTTAGTGTCACCATGAAGTAAAATCGATTTTATAGAGTTCACAGCTAAACGGAATTCTGTTTTTAACTAGTTAACTGTTTTTGACTAATTCGATATCTCTGATTAAATTGTATACTTTATAAAAGTGTTGTATTCAAACAACATGTCGAGCAGAGCAAACATACCCAATAAAATAGAGTAATTTACACAGTATGCAAAGAAATTGCGAAAGCTAACTGGAGAACACCAGAGTTGTTTCATTCGGAACGATAAAGACCAACAATGCCCGACCAGAGTTTTCAGAATTCTCAAGAAGAGGATGCGGACAATGACTGGTTTCAAAGCTTCGCGATCAGAGGCGCTGGGAAAGTCGACGCAAGTCCCGAGAAACTCGCTGAACTTTCCGCTGCACCGCATTTCGGATGTCACGCAGCCGTACGGTCTGTTTACCATATTTACCGTGCCTCGTACTTTCGTAACCCATTGGATCGCGAGTGAACGTCGCTCGGGTATCGAATGGATCCGTGTTTCGTGATTGCACGGTGAACCCGATCTCTTCGCTGTAATCGCGAGACAACCAGCTGGAAGGTATCAGAGAACGTGGCATAGATCATCGGTCCGTCCGCTCGGGGCAACATCCATTAATTAACCGGTCTTCGAGCTTCCTGGAAGGCTGGATGAGCACCAGACGACCAACGGATCGTCCTGGCGTCCACAGAACCATCCTATAAAGCCCGGGGTTGTCTACCGCGCCCCTATCTTCGTGCTCCGTGGATCGAAAGAAGGGTAAGAAAATGGTAACGCGCGCGCGCGCTCGGCTTCACGGGATGGGGATGAGAGAGACGCGTTTCTGGTTCGGATAATATGACAAAATCAGTTATGAACAATTATTCTCCAATTGACACATCGAGGGACGTGTCGAGAATTAATGTCTTATCTTGATGTTTTATAGGATTGACAACATTGTCTATTTCCAATTGGACTGTATCGAATGGGAGTACTTTGTTAATTGTATAAATTCGCTGGATTGATTGAGGCAGTGTAATAAAATAAGATTTTGTTCGCATTACTAGTTTTCTAGTTCCTTCATGTGGAAAAGACACTGTGACACAAAATTTGACGCATTCTTGACAAAAATATCTTGAAACATAAAACTCTGAAGACAATGGAAGATTTTCTAAATTATCTTATATCACGTACAATCTGTCAAAATGACTGAAAGAACAAAGACACTTTCATCCGACTTATGTTACTTACGGTTAACGTAGACAGTTCTTATTTTACTTGAAGATCCGTAGTCTAGTTACGATAATAATATCTGACATTTCAAGACAGCGTATTACGTTTGTCTCCTAAAGTGATCCTATTGCGACAAAAGTGAACATTTCTAGAAAGCGTACGAAATTCAACAACTGACATAGAATTGCACCACGTGCAAACTTTCCAGTTACGAGATTGCACGAAGCATATCTAATATTATAATGTTATAATACTATAACAAATTGAATCGTGTGTCGTAGGTATCCACGGGGCGACAGCGGCACGGAGTAGACCGTGGTTGCTAAAGAACAACCACCATCGTAAGAAGGTCCTTCGTTTTCCAGGTAATTTCAATGTCTCGTTCAATACATGTCGCTTTTATCCCTCTCCTAAGGCCCGAGGCTCTCCTTAATGACGATAGAAACGTAATACGAAAATATGGGGGAACATTGTTAGCTCGCCCGCATGCGTGTGAGCTTCTCGTAGCTCGGGGTTTCTGTGGAAGTGTGCTTCTTTCTCTCCGTGTGGATACACGTGTTTGTGAGTGTGCGGTGGCTGTTCACGCGTACGCGGTCTTTAACGTCGATATTTACACACGCGGAGCGTGAAGGTAACACGACAAAGGGACGCGAAAAAAGGAGCTGTTCAAGAGGAAGAGGTTGCGAGGAGGCTCGAACAAGAGGAAGAATAGTAGAGTTCCTTTTGCGCCGAGCTCCGGCGTTTCTATCCTTATATTTAGCATTAAGGGGTCAGGCTGCCTTGACAAGCTGAAAATATACCGGGTTTTGGAGAATCCTCCAGTACAGAAACACGATTTTCCTGCAAAGATTCCGGTCAGCCGGGTCAAAATATTTTAGCAATTATTGGAAGCAGTTAATGAAATATTCTTGTCAATATGACATAATATTTCCAGATCTATTCGACGCTTCGGAGATAAATACGTGTGTCAAAAACAATGTTGTAGCGAAGAAAATTATTAATTGAAATAGCATCTTTCCAAAATGGACAGAAAATAATTATTTGAAATAGGATTTCGCGTGCCTAAATATTTATTAATTATTTGCTATTCTATTTCTTACGTATATTAATTTCTTGTATCCACGTAACGATGTTACAACGAAACACGAGAGATTTCACGAAGAAATTGAAAATAAAAATGTTGCGTGTGTACTTCTGTCAGAAGAGGAAGATTTGTCAGAAGCGTTTTTTCCAGAAAATGTTATTCCGAGGGGAAAAAAAATGCACGAAATAATGTACGTTGTCAACACGTTAAGTTTTATGCGAGCTACATTTTCTGCGAATTATACCGGCCGCGTTTTAAGTAAATTATATATTACGCGAGCCGACTACGGCCGCAATTCCCTGAATATTCTTTGTCGACCATCGGCGTAGAAAAATATGCACGTGACAACGTTCATCAAACGTCGGACTGAATAATTTCAGATTTTTCGTTCAATCGAATTAAAAAGTGATGGACAGTTGACATTGTCTCCATGTTATTTCTCAATGATTTAATTTGTTTGGACAATTTCATTAACAAATTGTCAGAATTTATATCCACTGTGAATACTGTTTACTAACGTCGCCGTTAAATTGCAAACATTGTATCGCGAATTTTCGCAATGTCCGTACTTATGCATTTCTTCGAGGTACAGTGATAAACACCTGCCTTGTTAAAAGCCCGAAAAGCCTGGCGCTCTTTTAATCGGTCGCGCATCGAAATGAATTTTAATGAGAGCAATTTTATAATGGCCGCAGGTGTAGCGCATTGTTAAATTCGGGGACGTTCTAAAATTACCGCGACCGAATGCGTTTTATGAAAAATTTCCGTTCGACCAGCGAAATGGAAAACCGATTGCATGTGAAATTAGTACGTAAAGATATTCCATAAAAACCGTGGATCATCTAGCTAGTTGGTTATGCATCGAAACGAATCGACATGCACGATAAAAAGAGAACCCGTCGAATAATCAATACCGGAATAAATCTATTTCGTAAGAATTCGGTAGGATTTTTCCACTAAAATTCTGCACAGATGGTGCGCTAGCAGTCATACTTCCTAACTCTCGCTGAAATTATTTATTTTGAATGGCCAGAATTATTTGAAACACTAATTTTAGGATCTCCGCTTAAAAACCTTTTTTTACTTTCTCCAAATAACACTAAAACGAAATTATACATATAACATAGAATGAACTTTATAATTCACTTGGTCCTTACAGAGTTCGGCATTATTCGAATTCTTTCGAGTAGATATTTATATAACATAATTATTCGAGTGAATTCATTTTAGTCAAATATTTTCTTCGAATAACGATTATTCATTATTCGTAATTGGAGATTTATTCTATGATACCAACTAACATTTAATTCGTTATTTTTTATCCGTTATCCGAATGAAATATTTCTCGACTCTGGAACTTTATATTCTAACATTGCATCGAATGAAAATTTCATTTCGAAAGATACGAGAATATCAATGTTTCTGAACACACGCAACCTCCTATGATAAAAGGGCGTTTGTTAACATTACCATCGAACGCGAAGGTTTACACGGACGTTTCGTAATTAAACAAAATACATGTTGCGGCGGAAGGTATCGGGCGCGTCGAATGGAAAGTAAATAAGCTAATGAAGCGGAAGTAATACCGGAGTTTTGATGCAATGGTATTATTTTCGCGATCTTCGGGATAAGGGGGGGGGGGGGGCAGGGCGGTTCGTTATTATACAAGACCGAATACATCGTTCGGCCGTGTTACCCGATTCCCGGTGATTTTATGTGCCGGGAATAATAACGGGCCCGATGGTAATCGAAAAATAGGGAATCACGCGGCGAGATAAAGGAGGCGACGGGGGAGAGAAAATAAAGGAAGACAAACGAGGAACGGAGGGTGAATAATACAAGTTATTGCAGCCAGCACCAGGGATGTACTAGGAAATGAACCCTCGAACGGAGTTCTCTTGTCGTCGCCAAATCAATAATCCGTCATCCGCCACGACACTTGCCCCTCTGTCCTTCCGGAGAACTTTTCACGCTTTTTCTCCGTGCTTTCCTGCCTCCATTTTCCGGCCGAAAATCGCTGAACAGCTCGTCTGCCACATCCTGGCTAGTTTGAAAAGACACGCAGCAATACCTTTCCCAAAAAGTTAACGGCAATGCAATTCTAAGTTCGCCTGCATCGTAACATCTTTAATGTGTCAAAATTTGTGATAGACGGCGGAAAGTCTGTTCATGATATCCAATTGAAAAATGTGGTTCGTTTTTGCAGTTTAAAGACGTTAAAATTGAAGGATTCTTTACTTTTAAAGATTCTTGCAAATAAACTAAAGGGATGCATATAACAGTACTGTCTGATTTCAAATCTTGTGTTTTTTTTGAAAATACGTGGTATAACTGCAAATTAGTGTAAATTGTAACCTAAAAGCTACAATAATAGTCATTGCTTATTTAACACTAATCGTACCGAGTGCTAAAAATGGCTGGTTCGTCTCGTCTTATAAGAATAATAAGGCTGACTGTACTTAGACTTTTAGCAATTTTTATTACAATGTATGATTGAATTAAAAAATTTCGTCCAAGATCTTCCACAAAAGCATCTGTGTTATTTCAATAATCCTGAAATAACAACCTCGAAACCGGTCACTTAACAGATGATAGTACGTTTAGTATTAATAAATGCCAGTTAGACGTTTACGATGTCTTTCTAATAATGAAATTTGTTGCCGGTAAATGCACGCTTCCAATTTGCATGTAAATTTTTTATATATCTGTTAAGACATGTTTACATCCGTTTCGAACTCTGTCCCGTGCATAATTTTACTGCCCCGTTGATTAATACTTAGCGACACGCAACGCACTAGCTGAACGATTTAAACGCAGAGACGCGATTCATACTAATAGATAATAAATCAACGTATGCTAGAAGGAAAAACAAATCTCGCGGAGACTCTCTTTGAGCTCCGCCCGTTGTCGATATCGGAATCGAAGATAAAGGATGAAAATAGCGATCGACATGTTTTTCATGATTTTATTGGTACCGCTCTTCTCACGTTCGACGAACGTTTTCATCGACGTCCGCACTCACCGTGTCGGTTATAATTGAGAATTCTTGCGGAATGCCGTCAATGTTCCACGAACCCATCATCTTTATTGCGACAGAACGACCTTTGTTTTCTTTTTTCAAACAGGATTTAAAAGCCTTTCAAATTACTTTAAAATACGAGCAATTTGGCGCCGCGGGTCTCGGGCATAATTGCGCAACATTACTCTATTTTCCAGCAATTATCGCCGGGTCTGCAGGAATTTTTTTTATCAGTGAAACTGTGTCGACGGCCACGCGCATTCAAATTTATTCAGGGCTGGCTTTTAATTTCTGCATTTATCAGATAATGAGACGCTTCCTCGACGACGGGAAAGATCGTTTGTCTGCTAGCGAAGCCTTTGAGATACGAAAAAAAAAAACAATTACGGTTTCTCTATAGTTTGCGATGGTTCTTTTTTAGAACATTTTCATTAAAAATGTTCGTACCTCTTCCCTCAGATATTCTAAAAAATCAGTCATTACTTTGCAATCAACGAAATGAAATAAGTTGTAAATTTTGCTCGCTATCATTTCAATTATGCGAAGAAGTTTTTTTTCTTAATTTCATCGTAATTTAATTTTCTAATTCTTATTTATTGCTGGCAGTACTTTAGTAATCTGTTCTATTGGATATTAAAGTGTCCACATTTACAAAAACATATCAAAACCGAAATCACGCACGATTCTTTGTAAATAAATCGTAAGGTAAAATGCTAAATACGAAAAGGACTTCCGATTAATGGTCTGACAGTTCCCGGGAGAAAAACGTTCCGAAAAATCACTTTCCTTCGACCTCTTGACCGAGCATGACCCTTTTCGCCATTCGCGTGCAAGCCAGGAAGTTGCCCCCCCCCCCCCCCCCCCCCTCTCCCCCCCCCCCCCCCCCCTTCCTCGCCAGCCCGGGAAGTCCCCCCCCCCCCCTCTCTCTCTCTCTCTCTCCATAAAGTACATGTTGTTAATGGGATACGATCATTGTCCATTAACGACGATACTTTTCTCGCAGAGTATTTAATATTAATGAGAGGCCGAACACCTCGCAGCTGTGTCATTTTCTTATTCGTGGCGTGGTTAACGATCTTCTTTGATGAGCCGTACACTATCCGTCGTAGCCGCGTTCCCCGACTCGTTATAATCATTAATTAACATACACCTGCCACGCCGATGCTAATTGCTGATTGTGATGCGATTCGTCATAAGAACCGTTTCTCACGATGCATTGCGAGCACGGTAATAAAGGTACGCGAACGCATCGCGTGTTTCCCTCTGTTACCTCACGCACACACGCGGTCCTTTGTCGGCGATGACTCAATTTTTTTTCACGCTTTAACGGCTGGAAAATACGGGAACACCGCTCGAAAATAAATCCATAATGAATGAAGGTCACTGAACGCCGACCGGCAGATTCCCGATATTAAATGATAAATGTTAACGCGACGAGAGCCTTTCACTGCCTCTCTCTCCCTCCCTCCCTCTCTCCCCGCCGCTTCTCTCTCACTCCTGCGTCCATTTATCGCTGCGATAAGTACTACTAATAACAATTATTCACTACGATTTTTTAATGCCACCAAATCCGCTGTGCAATGTGTAAATCCATTTTTTACTATAGGAATTTCTTCAGCTCCTAAAAGTAAAATTTTTGACTTCTTTATAATAGGGTGATTTTTGATCAATGTGTTTAGACTATAGATTTGTTAAAATGATCATCTAAGAATTTTTATTGAACTTGGTAAATGATTAAGAAGTTCTATCATTGAGTTCATACAGCTGATTAATATTTTTTGATAATTACAGCTTTCTAAAAAAGCGTGATGAAAAATTTCTGTAAATTACAGATTAACCGAAAAATGAATGAAGAAAAATTGCAAAAATAGTAATGCTCTATTGAATGATATTGCATATTATGTACTATTCGTTCAACGAAAATTAAGTCCGACCACAGCACGATATCCTTGTGTAAACTTAATACGATTGCAAAAGGTTATAAACATTCCCTCTCCTCTTTCGAAATGCACCTACTCGTGTCGTCGCAAATGCATAAAATCTAGTCTTTTAATATCGTGGAAAACTCATTTCACTATGGAACCTCAGGAATTCGATTATGATCTTCTACACTGTTCTCCACGTTTTATTACCCTCCGTACAGTCTCCAGAAGTAATCTCGTGAAAAATGATGCGGTAACAGTTTACTCTTCCTTTCTTTATATTTGAATTCAGTTGATTGCATCTTATTCATAATATCATATTTCAGTAGAATACATAACAATTTTATTGTTGCAATATAAAATTCATTCACTTAATAAAATCTTATTTGAACGACTTCTCAATCGGATAAATTTTTATCGTTCCGTCCGTGGACGTAATTTCTATTCTTCTTTTGTCTCGTCTACTTCAAAACGAACTTGCCATCTTTTTATGTTGGAAATAATTTAATTTCCAAAGAACCCTCTTTAACTTAGCGCGACAATGCCCGTATTCCTTCAACGAACGGTATGACCTTAATAAAATGTCCGGTTTGTTAGATTTACAATTTCTTGAAACCATAACCGTCTTCTTTTCGATAATAAAGTAATTGGTGCACTTCCGTACAATAGAGTTCCGTAGATCTCATCTGCAGCATATTTTTAGATTATGGCAGGCTCCTCAATTCGAACTGTTTCGGTTACCTGTTCCGGTTTTCCCGCTATCTACGGCATTGTGAGCTATAAGTCCTTCGTACTTCCCTTTCCATTTCGCTGCTAGCCAATCGTTCCTAATTGTTGTTAAAAAAAATTATAAAAACTTAGGAACAATTTACCTAGAAGATTGTCGTCTTTTAATGACTCGCAACAATAACGTTCAATTCAACAATGCATTATCGATCAATTACAATATTCCTGCAAATCAATCTTGTACAACTCAATTGTAAATATGTGTAAATACACTACTTATTTAACAAAATAACCGTTTTCCTTCAATTAGACTAACAGCGCCACCAACCAATTCCATCACTTGGCGTAATCGGCTTTACGAGCCGCGAGATTTTTAGAATCGCGGAATTGCGGCATCGGGTGCACGCGCGAGTAACCTGCATGTGTCTAGATAAATTTTTATACAATCGGATATCTATTCCATAGTATTGTATCCAAACTGTAATCGTTAGTTTATATCTTTTAGCCGCAATTCGAACAATATTTTTCCCAATTTTGTTCGGCAAAAAGCGTAACTCGCGAAGATAACTTATAAACATAGTCTCGTGAAGCGAAAATAACGCGTACTGATTAATTGCGAGTTTTCAATTTGCAGGCGACATTACTTGATTAAAAACTGGCTCGAGGAAGTCAGCGAGAAAACTATCGGGAGGGGTGAGAGAGAGAGAGAGAGAGAGAGAGAGAGAGAGAGAGAGAGAGAGAGAGACGAGGAGGTTTTTTTACAGGCGAAATGAAATTTCTTACGTTTAAGAATCCCCGTTTCCTTTCCAGATTAACGAAAAAGAAGGAAGCACGCGCAACTACTTTAATTTTAAGGGAAGCGAGATGATCCCGCAGCGAGGAAAAGCGGATCAACTTTTTTTCATCCGCGTACAATTTCCACGTTTCTTCGCAAAGTTTTCTGGTAACACCGATGCTCGAGGATCGGTTCGACGTTTTTCGGCGAAAATAAAATTTGTCTGATGTTTTCTCGCCGCGTTTACGCCGAAAATTTCCGAGCCGTGCAATAATTTCACGCATTGATTAACCGAAATTGGAGCGGGCCAACGGAAGGGTCGCCCGGTTTATTCAGTTTCAACGAAATTTCCGAAAAGACTTCCTCTCGCCGATTTCTTCTCCGGTCGGTTCGAATCTACGCCCAATTATTTACCCACTTCGTTTGCCTTTCAGCAGCCGGCTGCCTCAAAAACTTAATGAAATCCTCGGAACGAGCTCATTCCACTGCTCGTTGTCCAGCCGGACAATCCCCCGACTGGGCTATTGTCGATTGGAAAATTATATAGTGATGATCGTTCACTTATTTCAGTCTACTGCGAATTGAAATGATTATTGTGCATTGTCTATCTTGCAAATGCGGAACGTAAGGGTGACCTGTTTAGTGGATGGGATGATAGTGTCGTAACTGAGCTGGTTTACTATAATTTATTGGTATAATTTTTAGGTAAGTTCAGCTCTATATTTCGAGCGAATTTTTTTTATTAGTTTATCTATCTATAGATCTAACAGATAAGTTTATCGATCTACATTTGGATATTAGTTGGTTCGTTTATAAAGTAAATAGCCACATACATAAATTCTGCATATATTTTCATACACAAAATATTTTTTTATATGCTTGTAACTTCATATATAATCGTAAGTAAACTGAGAAATTCTAAGCGGGCATAAATACTATAGAGCGTGCCAGTTAGTCACGTAATTGGATTTATTTTTTTATTTCAGCAATAATTTCGATTGATTCAAAATAATACACAACGATAGTTTTCAATTCTCTTAATCATATTTTAAATTGCGATTACTCAATTTTTCCACAAATCTACCGAATGCGAATTTTATTCGTTACTCCTAAATCGAAACAGAATTTGTTTCTTCCGTTATCAAAATCTAGGAACAAAAGTAAACGAAGATATACAAGAAACGAGAATTGCCTCGTTTTAACGAACGTACTGATCGTCACGTTAGACTTTCGCTTACTATGTATTTCTTTGCGAAAATTCTGCGGCAGAATCAAATGTAACCAGTGGTTGGCGTTAATGTCTACTTAGCTGGCTAGTGTTCCCAGCAGCCAGTTAGTTTAGATCCGCGTGGGCGAGCGATGCGCAACGTAAGAATTTGTTTGGTAAGCCGCGGAGAGTTCGAGGGAAGAATCAACCACGTAACAATGCGAGGTTTCCGGAACAAGGTAACTTTATTTACCTCGGCGAGGCAGCGTTATACATTGCGAGAGGCGCACGAAAGGAAATACAACACCCGATGGACCGTAGGTGAGAATTCTAGGTTGGATCTATAGACTACGACCGCGGTAAATCTTTCAACGAGACGGCTACTAGAAAATTTATTTCCCACCGACGGCGAATGGCGGCGGGGCGAGCCAGGAACGATGCTAAAAATTGAAACAACTTTCGCGGCCACGTGAACGCGGGGGATGAATTCGTAATCTGTCCGAAAACATCGATAATGTTTCGTACCTGTTCGGAGAACGCCGCCGGCGTTACGACCGTTCCACGTTATGAGAACGTACTGTCTATTGTACGTACGTGCGTTCCAATTTTGCCGCGAACGCGAATACGAGAGCATGTTAGACGCGGAAAATGACTCGACAACAACGACTCGTTTTAGACCATCGGAGATCGTACAGATTTTCCCGCAGAAACTTTCTAATCAAATCCTGAAACAAAATTTATGGGAACGTCCAATCGATTTCATCGACGACCTGCATTGTTTCCTGGCGAACAACAGGCTCTCTGTGTTTCGACGTTCTGTCAAAATTTCAGTTTTCCAGAGGCACAAAGAACCGCTTTTCTTGCGAACAATATCTCTGTGCCGAAATTCGCCTCCGAGAATTTATCTATAAAAATCAGTCGACTGATTTCGCCTTGAACCGTGAGCGCAGCACACATGCGAACCGTATTGACTCCGTATCACGTAGAGCCGTGAAAGGATCCTGTCTGACAATAAGCTCGCTGTTGCATGCAATCAAGGAGGTGTTTGAGGATTGGAGAACTCGAAACGATCGGCAACTTTGCCTCCCCGCGTATTTCGAGACTTCGACGAAACTATAATTTCGCCCGAAGATTTTATGTCGGGCTGTCGAATATCTTTCAACGGTTATTCGAAAACGAATTCGCAACCCGTGAGATCTTTCCGCGCACCTGGCTCCTCTTTGTTCGTGCGTCGCCGGCGAGCGCGCAGCGGTTCCCTTTCAACCGATTTCGAATAGGCGATATAAAACGATTCGTAACAGTTTATGGCACTTGCTCGGCGTTCCCTTTTGTCGTTTTATCATTTTGCTTTTATGAGATCGTTGACGGTCGCCCGCTCTTTTTCTGCAAATATCGGTTGCGGATCTCGACGCAGTTGCACTCTCTTTGTTTTTATTGCCCCCTGTTTGATTAATTCGTTTAAATGCCTTGCGTGTGGCTACTTCATTTCGAAACAGCATAAAATGAATGGCGCTCCGGTTACTGCTCATTTTAATGCGATTGTTCAACGTAATTAGACTGCGGATCTTGCAAAAAAGAAATTGTCTGTATCAATCACTAGACTGCGGATTTTTATGCAAAATACATGTTGCCTATAAGAAACTTGAGTCTGATGAAAACATCTTTTCTCTTTTGGTCATTTTAAGTTGATCATGTTAGAAAGACCTCGCTAATAATTATTTCGAAGCTTTGAAAAAGCATTATTGATTAATTTAATCTTTAAATCAATATTATTTATGTCCAAGTTCTTTCATAATGCACATTTCTCTACTAATTACTGTTTCCATGTCATTTCAATTCAGAAAAATAAGTGGGGAAACAGATACGTATTTGACTCTTGCCTTTTGCAACTGACGAAGAAAAGTTTTATTTTGCCCAAAGATCCGAATCATTGTTTCATCACAATGCTCTTTACGCGAAACGCGAGCAATATATTTTCTCTTTAATTCGTAAAATGGTTTTGATCCTGCATCAAGGCGAAATTTTTGGAATGTCCTTGACGCAAGGTTTCGATTGTTTCCATCGATATGCTCGGTCGCCTATTTCGCTCTCGTTCTAGGAATGGCGAAACGGCGAAATCAATTGCGTATAAAATTCGATTATATGTCCTCGGGTGCCTACCAGCGCGCACTTTCCCTTCGTTCGTATTCGAACGGGAAACTGCGAGAGCTGAATTCTGCGGGCAAATCGATAAAAGCTAAATTTAGTCTAGCGCACTGATTGACGAGGGGAACCGAAAGAACCGGAAACGAGACATTCGTATCCGTCGATTCGGTTGCAATCGACCGAGGTTGAAAAGAAGCCAGCAACAACGGAGGCAAATCCAGACAGCGAGATTAAAAGGATCAAGCCATCGCTTTCGCATCTTTCACCAAGGACAGACGGAAACAATTACGCGTAACAGAATCTTCGAATCTATACGCGAAAGGTAAAACCTGATTTGCGTCGGATCCACTCAGCGACGCGAACGTTGAGAAACTCGCGATCGAAAAGTTCTGACGAAATTGAGATACACGAATCGCAATTTTATTTTTTTTTTTTTATGCGAAACCGTAAATGTACACTTCGAGGAGGCCGGGTACCTGAATTTTTATACCGAAGGAGACGCGGCTCCGAGCAGAATTGCGAAGATTATTAAAAAGTCATTTAATAGGTACGTAGAATGCACTTTCGCATGAAGCATTTCGTGTCAGCTTAAAGCACTTCTCTTTAAGTGCAAGTTTTACCCGCTATAAAACGTAAAACGACGCCTGAAATTGTTACACAGGCAAAAAGCTGCAGATAAAAGAATAAAATATCGTATAACGAATGCTCGACGGCGCACTAAACACGATCATTCGATTACGCGTATACATTTGCTGCGAAGTGGTCCGTGTGACAAAGGTATATCATGGTAATTATAAAGCACAGAGGAACCAATCTTCTTTGGGGCTCCGCGTGTTGCACAAAGCGATGAAAAGGTGGGAAAGGAAACCGAAGGAAATCGCGAGAAAAAAGCTTCCAGATTCTAGGAGAACCTGGCAAGATTGAAGAGATTTCAGAGAATTCTTTCTCGTAGTCAAGGACGGAGGGAGTGTTAGCTGGGGTTCCCAACTTGCCCGACTTCCATCGAACAAATTTTTACCAATGAAATCCGCACGATCGTAGCTTCAGTCATGATTTGCATTGACGTTGACATTTGACTGACATTTGGTTGACCATTTACTCGTGTGTCACAAACTATTGCAACAGATGCCGAGTATTAAATATGCAACGTTTTCTAAAAATAATAAAGACATATTGATTGTCCCAAAAAATTATCCCCACTCGTAATTAGAGACGCGCGACTTGGAATTCGCTATATTCTCAGCAAAAGTTGATACTTATTAAACATATATCCAAGGCCTGCTATCTATTCATGCCAGAGTAGAAAAAGTAGTAAGAGCTCGTTAAAGAGACTTTAAAAGAGGATATATCTGATTGCGATCGTTGCCGTGACGGATAATATGTTTAGAAGTAATACTGTTCTGTCAATACAATGAAATATGAGGCCCGGAGAGCTACCTCCTCGTTGCACCAGAGATATTAAACACGCGATGCTACCAGCGAAACCACCATTCTCATTATTTGACTAACAGCTGTATTTTACAACATGCTAAAGATCGTGTTCGTTCTAATAGTTTTTATAACAAAAATTGTATTGAGTTATATAATTAATAATTAATTATTAAATGTATAGTTAAGGTCCTTCGAGATCAATCGAATTTTTGTTTTGCAATAAGTACGCAAATATGAATATAATAGTAAAATAAGAAAAAATTGCGACCATTGAAAGCCATTGAAAAGTTTTTTTATATCGGTCCTTAATTAAGCTGCCTTGGAATTGTGAGATTTTTTTGCAGTTGCAATGTTACACTAATATCAAGCCTTAAAACCCTCTCTATACAGATGTATTTAGTTAGATCTTTCGCAATGTCATTGTAATGTATTCTTGTGTACATCTATACTTGTGTATTAAGAATATAAAATTCTGATTTTATTGTTTTTTATTATGTTTTAAATATGATACCAAGATATGATAAATGAGATTATAAATAATCCTAAACATGCTATCATATTCTGTCAAAAATATCTATCGCTCAAGTGTCAAAAAATTCATAGAAAACGATTGAATAAAACGGTCTCTACAATTTCAGCAAGCTTAAAACAAAAACGGTGAAACTGGCCATTTCGACCGGCTCGGAGAGTACATCGGTTTAGCGTTAACTTCGGGGTCGCGGCGCGCTGGGAACCGCTGGCGCAAAGAATAGCCGGCCCTGCGAGAATATGTTTAACGAAACAGAGGGCGTTTGTTCGTTCGGGCGGGAATATTCGAGACTGCTCATAAATTTTCATGGATCTTTTCGGCCGTATGTGCGCTCTCCTCGATGTTAAAGACCACCCTCTTTGCGACGTGAAGGAGGCCTGAGCGTTCTCCTCTTACCGGGAGGCCTCTTCTACGGATGACCCTCGTATCACCCTTTTCCGTGTCGTGCAATTTTTTTCTCCTTTTTGTTCGTCTTCTTTCCCCGAGCGCAACGTCAATGTATTTTTAAGCCGCGCTTCTATGCATTGAAGAACAACGAACGCCCCGTTCCGCGGAAGAGACACGCTCCAGCAAAATTTATACCCTTAAATGGTCGTCTCGAGTCCCGGAGCTTGCGGCGCGATGCGCGAGTAATTTGTACTCGGGCGGTGGGAGGGAAAAAAGGGCGACTCAGAAGCGCGTTTTTTCCATCGCTTTTTGTTTTCGTTCGGGGGAACGCGCCTCGGCTCGTACGAAATTAAATGAAACGTAGGCGGACAAAAGAATCTTTTGCGGCCGGATTGCGAGCAACATTTCGAGTGCACCACCTTTTCTGGTGTTGTTCGGCCGCTGAATGGATATGCATTCGATCTGTAAGTTTCGCGGGAATCGAGCACTCTGCTGAACGAAACGCGGACGTGGAGATTCGATGATATACTTGTCGGTCTCATAGCGAAAATATATTCAATTAAAAGATATCGTTATTTCACTCTACAGGTTTTGAGAACTAACCTCTTCCGATTTGTCATCATAAAATCGTGAATAGAAAATCACAATCCCAATTAACATGAATTTCTCATTTTTAAAACCATCCCCTTTATAAAAGACCCTGCACAATATGCACCTATTCAACTCGGATCTGCGATCTTGCAAATTCTGTATCGTACTTTCTTTGAAAATTTCACTATCTCCATTCAAACACTCTAATATTTTTGCTATTACAGAAAATTAAAAATCTTAACTCCACCTTCAGATATATCAGCATTTATTATTTTGGTTTCCTATTTTCCATTTTCCTTCAATATCTTTTACGTTCGAACGAATCATCTCGCCGTGGTCTTCTATGCGCTACAAAATGTATTATTCGGCCGCGCAACACTGTACGAATCGAGGTTCAATTAGACCGAATACAAAATGGAACGGACTCGTGGAGTTGATCCGATACTTTTAGCTCTTTTAAAATTGAAACGCTGGTTAAGGACAATTACGTGTCTCGAGAGATAATGATATTCCGTTTATCCCAACTAATTTAAACGATTGTTAATTCAAATGGAATCAACATTAAGATGTAAAGTGGTTAATTTCTGGAAATCGAATCGATAATCGAATTAAAATGTGGGAGTGCCGGCGTTGCGGACTATTGCTTCGCGCGTGTAATTCGTGATTCCGTTTACCGTAAATGGATACTTGGAAATTCGTTTATCAACGTTTGCGAAACATGTTTAAACATTCAAGGTGTTTGTTCGCGTACATATCCATTCCAGTGCTTAACCGTAGTATTTTTGGTTTATCCGAGTGATCGTATCAGTAATTTGTAATTTAAAATGTTTGGCCATTGGCTCGCAAGCTTTTACGAAGTTTAGCATGGATGATTATCCAAAATTTATAGTGACCAACAAGCGAACGTATGCAAATGTAACGGGCCAATTTTGAGGAATCTTCGATGCCATATAGTTTGTTGACAAATATTTGCAATCATCCATACTTAGGGAGTTTTTTAACGCTGCCTTAGAGTTATTTAAGAGATTAAGGATATCGATATTAAAAACGGAATAAAATTTCTATTATTTTCCTTCACAATTAATGCAAACAATTTACATTTTGCGTAAAGATCCATAATGTAATAAAAACAATCCAATATTTATGTCTAGACGTTTCATTCACGTATAAAAGTAACACCGTTTGCTAACATCGTTCCACAGTCTTCTTTTAATAAAATTATTTGCAGTTCATCTAATAACCATGAAATTCGCTCGAAGATTTGGCAGAATGGTCAAGCCATGATTCTCGCTCACAGCTGAACTGCACATGATCACTGATTCGCAGATGTTTACACGCGTAATATATGCAAAGAACATATGTTATTTATGCACATAAAATTTGCATATTTGCGTAAAACATATGCATAGAATATATGTATGAGTAATACGTTCGGCGAACACTTCGCCGGCCAAAAGTTAGGAAATAAAGCGATTTTGACGACTATCCTACGCGTTATTCATGGTTATGCGATAAATACCTCGAAATTGTCTCACACACTGTTCCCAGCTCTGCAGAAGACCAAGCACAGATTTCTTGATCTCGGTTCAAATGAGTATACGCCAGCTACGAAAGAAGATATACCGAAACCCGACTTACCTGGAAAAAGAGAACAATAAATAAATTTATAAACCAAATATTATTCTGATTTCGCGATCGTTTATTTTCATTTCAATACGATTCATTTCTGTTGTGTTTGTTTTATTTTTGAAAAAAATACCACGAAAATCCTGCCCCGTTTATTTATACGTGTTCGTGTGAGAAACGAAATAACAGTTCGGGAAATCAATATCGATATTATTCGAGGTTTAAAATATTAGTCACTGTAATAAAAAAAAAAATAAAATAAAAATAAATGGGGACATTATAACCTTGACAAACTCTGGCATAATTGTTTCGCTTATGACCTCGTTTCAACGATATCAAATTCGAACATTTATACGCGCGCGGGCGCGTTTCCTTCAACCTGGCTAAATACTAGCAGCGCAATCGACAGAGGATTATTCAGTTATTCTACATAGGGAAACATGCAAAAACCGCAGGATATAAAAATTCTCGCTCCGAGACCTGTTTTCGAAAAATATTCCAGTTCGAACCGGTACTGTCGGAATTTAGTCAGATGCAGGTAGACCTGGTGAAAGTTCAAATTGTATTTCCTAGAACACGAAGTTGCGAACGAAAAACTGTTATTGAACATTTTGCATTTATTTTTTTCACGCAGCGCACTCGATCGCGTGTTAGCTGAGCGCATCCGAATGTTTTCACAATTTTACAATCCAATTTTGTCGAAAACGGTTTTTCATATAGAATCATCCCTTCCCCCGGCTGCGCTACGATTTTTCAAAATATCCTATCGATTTCGATAAATACTGTAACAAAATATATATTTTAATCGCCTGAAAAGAGATCGCTTAAAAGATTCTGCCAGGCGCATCGATACCGCAACGAATCGGGCAACTTCGACGAACCAAATGATTACAGCATCTGTAAATCACGTGAATTTATATTTTATGGAATAATGTGAGAATTTTACTAAATGCAAATTGATGTAGAGATTTTTTTTAAATAAAATCTTGCATACTATTTTCAGGACAAGTTCTTTCGTCATGTTTGAAATAAAGGCATGAAATAATTCATTACTTAAAATCGCTATTACTTCAAATATTTCTTGCTTTCATTCCAAATAAAATTTGTCTACGTCTGTATACTCATTGTTGTAGTTTTTCCAGATTCTCCATGAATTTTCCCGAAAAGGGTCGAGCGAGAACATGATTACAGGTATCCGCGTTTATTATAGCTGTAGACCGATAGTCCCCCACTGAATTTCATCGGAGTGGAAGGGGGTTATGTCCGAGGCACTCCGTGTGAGTCAGAGGCGATTGAATGGTATCCGTCCGTTATTTCTTTTTCCCTGTACGAAGGGGCGTCTCGACGCTTGGCGCCGCACGCGCCGACGTTCCACACGAGGCATGCGAACGATGCCGTACAAAAGGGGCGAAAAAAGCGAAACCGCGACGACACCCGCCCACGTGTTGTACCGTGCACAACTGGTGACCATACGACCGTCTACTGCGCAATGGAAACGAACTTTTTCACGAGAATCGTGCTCGACGAAATGACCAGATACATATATACTCACTATACACATGTAGCGAGCAAAATTATAGAACGCTGCGTTAATTATCGGAACGAGGCAGTCAGTCCTTTGAGCTAGACGATATTGTAGCTCCAGAACAATAGGCGATTTTACCGACTTAGAAGATTTCAAAATCTTTTCGAGTTTTCTTCTTCTTCGTGTAAAATTTAACGTTTATTTATGTTACACTTGCACTTCTAGCAGTTTCTTAAACAAATCTAATA